>NW_028261395.1:40528929-40623832 GCF_051295495.1 Thamnophis sirtalis
AGTTGTTCCCCTGGTTAATTGTTCTCACGGTCAGGAAATTTCTCCTTAGTTCTAAGTTGCTTCTCTCCTTGATTAGTTTGCATCTATTGCTTCTTGTCCTCTGCCCTCAGGTGCTTTGGAGAATAGCTTGACTCCCTCTTCTTTGGGGCAGCCCCTGAGATATTGGAAGACAGTTATCATGTCTCCCCTACTCCTTCTTTTCCTTAAACTAGACATACCCAGTTCCTGCAACCATTCCTTGTATGTTTTAGCTTCCAGTCCCCTAATCCTCTTTGTTGCTCTTCTCTGTACTCTTTCTCAATTGCCAGGCAAGTAAAGGACACCCCCCCCATACACACACCTCATTCTGCCCCCCTTCCCTTTAGCTCTGACCTCTGAGTGCTGTGTAAAACCTAACCAGGCTGGTCAATTTTTTTTTTATTGAAAAGTTTTAATAAGTTTTACAATTGTATATCTTTCCCCTTCCCTCCCTCCCTCCCCAATCCCACATCCCCTCCTCCCTTCAACCTCCCAGAGCAAAATACAGGGTATAAACATTTAACAATCATACACAAAAATAAACTAACTAACTTTAGCATCGTACCTTCGCTTGTACTCTTAACTCCCCTTTTGTAAAGCTAACTTTAGATAAATTTGTAACATTCCTTGTTCATCCATTCATAAGCTAACTGAAACTTTTTAGTCCCATATTTATTTTGGATATAATCAATCCATCTTCTCCATTCCAACTTGTATTTCTCATCTGAATGGTCCTTGAGGTATGACGATATTTTAGCCAACTTTGTTAAATTTGTTACTTTTAATATCCATTCTTGAATAGTATGCAATTCTTCCTTCGTCCAATATTGCACCACCAACAATCTTGCTGCCGTTGTTAAATTCAGAATCAAATTAGTCTCTGTAACTGTACAATCTAGGTTGTGTGTGAAAATTCACACATCTATCGGGGACCTTCGTGCGCGTTGAGGCTTCTCCATAGCGGTTCCTGACTGGCGACTGCTCTTAGCAACCTGTGATACCCCCCCCTCCCAAACTGCATCAGTTACCAACTGTTCAGGCATCATCACCCCCCTCCCCACAAATCTGGACCCGCTCCTCATCCTCGTTCCATTCAGGAAGCTTTGTTTGGGATCTTCTTCCCACCTTCCAAATCCCGAGGCGTTTTGCTCCATTTTGCCTCTTGGCTTTTTCCTTCCATATATAGTGCGCTGCTCTCGGCTATTTTTAGCCCCCCTTGGGTGGTGTTTGTGTGAGTGTGTTGTGTGACCTCCCCCCTCCCCACACACACCCTCTACTCCCCCCCACCTCCTTTTTTTTTTTTTTTTGGCTAATTCTGGATCCTTTGTGCTACGTTCCAACAGAAGGATGAACTTCCTCGCCTCTCATGCGCGCATATCTCTTCTTTGGCAATGCCCACAAATGGACAGGTGGCAGAGATGAAGAGAGGAGCGGGGGGGGGGGGAACCCTCTCTTCCAAACCTCGCATCCCAACAACGGAGTCTGTCCAAGCGACAACAGCGACACTGTGAGAGGATTTAGCAGAGAGAGAGAGAGTCCAGAAGCGGCCTCTGAAAAGTTTGCAATTGAGCATTAATCCATGCACTGCCGAGATCCTAATTTTACAGGATCCCCTTCTGCACATAATTCCTGGCATCCTAATTTTACAGGATCCCCTTCTGCACATAATTCCTGGCTCCTCCAAAGTAGAACCATCAAAGTGCAGATAGAGCGAGATGGGGTGGTGGTGGTTAAAATGGCTAGTAGGACTCCCATAATCCCCCAAACCTGGAATCATTTAGAATACAGAATAACAGGGTTGGAAGGGACCTTGTAGGTCATCTAGTCCAACCCCCGCCCAAGCAGGAGACCCTACACCATTTCTGACAGATGGAAATCCAGTCTCTTCTTGAAAGCCTCCAGGGATGAAGCTCCCACAACTTTTGAAGGCAACTTCTGTTCCGTTGGTTGATTGTTCTCGCTGTCAGAAAATTCCTCCTTATTTCCAGGTTGAATCTCTTCTTGTTCAGTTTCCATCCATTTTTATGCCTTGTCTGGCCTTCGGGCGCTTTGGAGAATAGCTTGACCCCCTCCTCTCTGGGGCAGCCCCTCAAATACTGGAAGACTGCTCTCCTGCCTCCCCTGGTCCTTCTCATCACTAGACTAGCCAGGCCGAGTTCCTGCAACTGTTCTTTCTATGTTTTAGTCTCCAGTCCCCTCATCATCCTACTTTCTCTTCTCTGCACTCTTTCCATGTTCAAGATATTGTTGGCAGGCAAGACTGCCTTATCGGGGAATGTACAAAAGTTTAAAAATGGGGTTTGTGTGGAAATAGCAACGCAAAAGAACAGGGGGGCATGACAGGAGGTAGGTAGATTCAAAACTCATGTTAGAAAAAAGCCTTGGAACCAACTTCTACTAAAAGTAGCAGGTTGATCATCACCGAGTTTAAACGTCTGGCAAAAATTGAAAAATAGAAATGAGATAAAACAAATAAATGCATTTAGTTTCTCCTTAGGATTTCGCCTGTGTTGCTCCCTTCGTTTGGAGGCTGGCACGGGTACCACTGCCCTGGAGGTGGGGAGATGGGGGTGAGTCACTGGGGTGAAAAGGATGAGACCCGAAAAACAGGAGGAGCAGGGAAGGTGGAATTAGCGAGGAAGGGAAGGGGGAAAAAATCTTAGTCCTGGGATTGCCTTGGATTAGGGACGAGGGTTGGAGCACTGCCGGGGAAGGGCAGACGCTGCGCTGCCGAAAGCTTTTGAGGTCGGAGGAAGCCCCTTTGATGTGGTGGCTGAGAAAACAACAACAGGCAGCCTGGAAGTGGCGCACAAAGGCGAGGAGAGGATGTGGCAAAGGCAGCCACAACAGTGGTAGAAACACGGAGGTGGAAGTCAGGGTGATGCTTGAACAAGTTTGTGCACCTCTGTCGGGACAATCAGGAGAGGTGGGTCTGCCTGCCTGTCTCTCTCTCTTTCTCTCTTTCAATCTTTCTCTCCCTCTTGCTCTTTCTCTCTCTTTCCCTCTCTCTTTTTCTTTCTTTCTCTCTCCCCCTCTCTTTATTTCTCTTTCTCTCTCTCTTTCTCTCTCTTCTTTCTCTTTTTCTCTTTCTCCCCCCTCTCTTTCTCTCTCTTTCAATCTTTCTCTTCCCCTCCTCTCTCTTTCTCTCTTTCTCTCTCTCTCTCTTTCCCTCTCTCTTTTTCTTTCTTTCTCTTTCTTTCTCTCTCCCCCTCTCTTTATTTCTCTTTCTCTCTCATTCTCTATCTTTCTCTCTCTTCTTTCTCTTTTTCTCTTTCTCCCCCTCTCTCTTTCTCTCTCTTTCTCCCTCTCTCCCTCTCCCCCTCTCTCTCTTTTTCTTTCTCTCTCTCTCCCTCTTGCTCTCTCTCTCTCTTGCTCCCTCTCTTTCTCTTTCTCTTTTTCTTTCTCTCTCTCCACTCTCTTTATTTCTCTTTCTCTCTCGTTCTCTATCTCTTTCTCTCCCCCATCTTTCTCTCTCTTTCTCTCTTCTTTCTCTTTTTCTCTTCCCCCCTCTCTCTTTCTCTTTCTCCCTCTCTCTCTCCCTCTACCCCCTCCCTCTTTCTTTCTCTCTTTCTCTTTTTCTTTCTCTCTCTCTTTTTCTATTCCCCCTCTCTCTTTCTCTCTTCCTCTTTCTCTCTCTCCTTCTCTCCCTCCATTTTCTCTCTCTCTCTCTCCCTCTCTCTTTCTCCACATGCCCCAGCCCTTTATCCTCCCCCCCTCCTGCAATTTAGCATCAAAGGCTTTTCCCACTTCCTCCTCTGTCTTTTTCAGCCGCCCCCAGACCCTCCCCCCACACCTCTTAACAAGGGATTTGAGGTTTATTTATTTTTTCCCTTTTTCTTTTCTGGAAGCTCCAGTGGGACTTGCAAAGCACCGGCTGCAATATGCTTTCGCAGCAGCGCTACCCTTGATCTTAACCCAAAGGCTGAGAGCAGCTTCCCCAGCTTTCAAGCTGAGGCCTTTCCCCCCAACCGAATGTAGGGAGAGCACCGGCATTTGAACCTGCTCCTTTTTGGCTGCCTGGTGATTTTAAAATCTCCACCCTCGGCTCTTGGGGTACACCGGTCTTCTTCTGAGCCAGACAGATGTGAGACGGCCCCTCACCGTCCAGGATTTCGGAAGGAAAGCCGTGCGTGCTGGCGCATGAGAAGGGCTTCTCCCCTCCTTCCCACTGATAGATAAAAGCCACTCTAGGTTTCTGCTTTCCCAACGGTGACCAACAGCTCTGGCTGGCCAGGACCATTGGTGGTCCAGAAGGCAGGAGAAACCATCTCCTTCCTCCTCCCTCCCTCTCTCTCTCCCATCCCTCTTTCTTTCTCGCTTTCTCTTTTGATTTCTCTCTCTTTCTCTCTTTCCCCCTCTCTTTCTCTGTTTCTCTTCCTCTTTCTCTCTCTCCTTTTCTCTCTCCCATCCCTCTTTCTTTCTTGCTTTCTCTTTTTCTTTCACTCTCTCTTTCTTTCTCTTTTTCTCTTCCCGTCTCTCTTTCTCTCTTTCTCTTTCTCTTCCTCTCCTTCTTTCTCTCTCTCTCCCATCTCTCTTTCTTTCTCTTTCTCTTTTTCTTTCTCTCTCTTTTTCTTCCTCTTTTTCTCTTTCCCCCTCTCTTTCTCTTCCTCTCCTTCTCTTTCTCTCTCCCATCCCTCTTTCTTTCTCTCTTTCTCTTTCTCTCTCTCTCTCTTTCTCTTTTTTCTCTTTCCCCCTCTCTTTCTCTTTCTCTTCCTCTTTCTCTCTCTCCTTTTCTCTCTCTCTCTCTCCCATCCCTCTTTCTTTCTCTCTTTCTCTTTTTCTTTCACTCTCTCTTTTTCTCTTCCCCTCTCTCTTTCTCTCTTTCTCTTTCTCTTTGTCTTCCTCTCCTTCTCCCTCTCCCTCTCTCTCTCTATCCCTCTCTCTCCCCGTTGATTTCCTCGCAGCGATGTGGCTGTTACGTCGCTTCTCCTGTTTGCTCTCTTTAAAAAAACTGCACAAAAAGGTTTACATTGGAACCGCGCATGTTTTCATAATCCGGCAATGTTTGTGATCTGAGGGCCATCAACCACTCAAGAGTGCAGCACATAAATTTGGCGAGATAAACAAACAGAGAAAAGAGACAGCCGAAAGAAGGCCACTTCAATCCTAGGAAGCTACGGCAGATGTTATGCCCCAGCCTTCTCAAAGCCAGCAGCCTTTTTTAATTCTGTTTGGACTTTGGAATAGAATATAGAATAATGGCGTTGGAAGGGACCTTGGAGGTCTTCTAGCCCAACCCCCTGCTTAGGCAGGAGACCCTGCACTACTTCAGACAAAGGGTTGTCCAATCTCTTCCTTAAAAACTTCCAGTGTTGGAGCATCCACAACTTCTGGAGGCACTGATTAATTGTTCTCACTGTCAGGAAATTTCTCCTCAGTTTCCACCCGTTGCTTCTTGTCCTGCCCTCAGGTGCTTTGGAGAGTAGCTTGACTCCCTCTTCTTTGGGGCAGCCCTTGAGATACTGGAAGACTGCTATCATGTCTCCCCTAGTCCTTCTTTTCATTCAACTAGACATACCCCAGTTCCTGCAACCGTTCTTCATATGTTTTAGCCTCCAGTCTTCTGATCATCTGTGTTGCTCTTCTCTTCACTCTTTCCAGAGTCTCAGCATCTTTTTTTACATCGTGGCAACCAAAACTGAATGAATAGATAGATAGATAGATAGATAGATAGATAGATAGATAGATAGATAGATAGATAGATAGATAGATAGAGGTATAGGTATAGGTATAGGTATAGGTGATATAGATATAGATATAGATTAGATCAGGGGTGAAATCCAGCAGGTTCTGACAGGTTCTGGAGAACCGGTAGCAGAAATTTTGAGTAGTTCGGAGAACCAGCAAATGCGACCTCTGGCTGGCTCCAGAGTGGGGTGGGAATGGAGATTTTGCAGTATCCTTCCCCTGCCATGCCCACCGAGCCTGTATGCATGCATGCATGTATGTATGTATACACACACACACACACACACACACACACACACACACACACTCACACATATACTGAATGCATATACACTATATTGCCAAAAGTATTCGCTCACCCATCCAAAATAATCAGAATCAGGTGTTCCAATCACTTCCACCGCCACAGGTGTCTAAAATCAAGTCCCTAGGCATGCAGACTGTTTTTACAAACATTGGTGAAAGGATGGGTGGCTCTCAGGAGCTCAGTGAATTCCTGCGTGGAACTGTGATAGGATGCCACCTGGGCAACAGATCCAGTCGTGAGATTCCCTCGCTCCTAAATATCCCAGGGTCAACTGTCAGATGTATTATAAGAACATGGAAGTGTTTGGGAACGACAGTGACTCGGCCACGAAGCGGTAGGCCACGCAAACTCATCCAACATCAGTGTGTGACCTCACAAATGCGCTTCTGGAAGAATGGTCAAAAAATCCCCATCAACACACTCCTGAACCTTGTGGACAGCCTTCCCAGAAGAGTTGAAGCTGTTATAGCTGCAAAGGGTGGACCGATGTCATATTGAACCCCATGGATTAGGAATGGGAGGTCACTTACAGTAAGTTCATATGCGAGGAAAGGCAGGTGAGCGAATACTAGTGTATAGTGTAATCCATTTTTGGGCTGTTTTTCAGGCCGAAAAACAGCCTGAAAATGCCCCCAAAACAGCCTGAAAAACAGCCTGAAAATGGCCCAAAAAACAACCCGAAAACAGCCCCAAAACGGCCTGAAAAACAGCCCGAAAATGGCCCCAAAAACCAGCCCCAAAACAGTCTGAAAACGGCCCGAAAAGCAGCCTGAATATGGCCCCAAATCAGCCTAAAAACAGCCCAAAAAACAGCCTGAAAAACAGCTAAAAAACAGGCATGCACGCCCTGGCCAGCTGGTCTTTGGGTTTCTCCTGCTCCGTCGTGCACAAAGACACATGCACCTGCTGGAAACCTGAAGATGTCTAACTGGTCTTAGGGTTTACGATGCTGCGGCGCGCGCATATGCACACGCATTCAGGTTTGGGCGCTGGGTGCCGAAAAGGTTTGCCATCACTGATATTGTGAAATGTTCTCTGTAGGATCGGCATTGCTTGCCTCCTGTAAGTGCTCAGCTGCCTCTTCTCCAAGCTGGATGTAATTGAGACGGTCCCTGGGTGTCCTTTGACTGCTCCCCGGGGCCTCGCAATCAGCGGGATATTGCCTCTCCAACAGGGAGAGTCAGTCCATCAGCTGCTTGGCTGATTAGCGGAGCCTCCCTTTTATCTCTGGGATCGTGCGTTTGGAAGCATCTGTGAGGCCGACGATCGAGTCCCAGGTAGAGCGCGTGAGATGGCGTTGGGAGATTGGAGTCCCTTCTCTGCACTCCAGCTGCCTTCGCTTACTCTTCTCTCAAGGGCAGAATGGGAATAATCTTAATAACCCGGCTTTTGGGGCTTTCCAGTCTCGTATCCATACTACCCTGTCTGCCAGCCTTTCGGGAGTTGGTTCTGACAACCAATAAGATAAAGGTTCCCCTCGCACATCTGTGCCAGCCGTTCCCGACTCTAGGGGGCGCTGCTCATCTCCGTTTCAAAGCCCAAGAGCCAGTGCTGTCCGAAGACGTCTCCGTGGTCATGTGGCCAGCATGACTCAATGCTGAAGGCGCATGGAACATTGTTACCTTCCCACCAAAGATGGTTCCTATTTTTTCTACTTGCATTTTTACGTTGTTTCGAACTGCTAGGTTGGCTGAAGCTGGGACAAGTAACGGGAGCTCACTCCGTTACGCGGCGCTAGGGATTCGAACCGCCAAACTCCCGACCTTTCCGATCAACAAGCTCAGCATCTTAGCCCCTGAGCCACCACGTCTCTTGTTGGGAGAATGTTGATGATACATTCAATTGAATTTATCTCTGAACATTAGAGGCCCTTCACTTGGTCAACACTACCCAAAAGTTGACTGTCAGAATAGGAGAGGATCTTAGTGGGCAGTATCAATTAATTAATTAATCAGAACAGAGCTGAAAGGGACCTTGGAGGTCTTCTACTCCAGCCCCCTGCTGAAGCAGGAGACCCTCTACCGTTTCAGACAGGTGGCTGTCTAGTCTCTTCTTAAAAACTTCCAGTGTTGGAGCATTCACAATTTCTGGAGGCAAGTTGTTCCACTGATTAATTGTTCTCACTGTCAGGAAATTTCTCCTCAGTTCTAAGTTGCTTCTCTCCTTGATTAGTTTCCACCCATTGCTCCTTGTCCTGCCCTCTGATGCTTTGGAAAATAAGTTGACCCCCTCCTCTTTGTGGCAGCCCCTCAAATACTGGAAGACTGCTATCCTGTCACCCCTGGTCCTTCTTTTCTCTAGACTGGCCAAACCCAGTTCCTGCCACCGTTCTTGGTATGTTCTAGCCTCCAGTCCCCTAATCCTCTTTGTTGCTCTTCTCTGCACTCTTTCTAGAGTCTCAACGTCTTTTTACAAAAAACTGGAGTGTTGTCCTACCAAGTGGCATTGATACTTTACGTGACCTTAATTCGATCCCTCTGTTTACGTAGCCGAGGTTTGTATTAGCTTTTTTTTTTTTTTGGCTAGTGCCAAAAATCTTACCCAAAAAACATCAAAAACTGTATTGAAAACATTATCAAAAAGGTTATCTGGGTGTGGATAAGGCATCCCAAGTCGTTGGCAGCAAATGAAGGAGGGAAAGTCATTACCCATGTTTTTATACACCACAACTTAACAGAATAACAGAGCTGGAAGGGACCTTGGAGGTCTTCTAGTCCAGCCCCCTGCCCCAGCAGGAAACCTTACACCACTTCAGACAAAGGATTATCCAACATCTTCTTAAAGACTTCCAGTGTTGGGGCATTCACAACTTCTGGAGGCAAGTTTTTCCACTGATTAATTGTTCTCGCTGCCAGGAAAGTTCTCCTTAGTTCTAAGTTGCTTCTCTCCTTCATTAGCTTCCACCCATTGCTTCTTGTCCTGCCCTCAGGTGCTTTGGAGAATAGCTTTAGGAGAATTTCTCCTTAATTCTAAGTATTTTATGCGGCTTTTTTTATTTAGGGAAATCTTATTGTTCTTTCCAAGCTGACATTCGGTTTGTTGTCATTTTCCAAACGCACAAGTTCCATTTAGACAACTCCATTAATAACCATGGGTAGACTTGCCCAGATTCAGAATGCATCTGGGACAACAAATTAAACAACTTAATTGTGAACAGAATGACGAATATGTGTTTGTATACAGGCTTCTTCACCCACGCTCATTCGCACCGTCAATCAAAATGTCTTTCTAGCTACTTTGTCAAAAACGTCCGTATTTTTTCCTATGGTTTCTTCTGCCCTCCTCCTCCTTTTCTTTCTGTCCCCATCTCACTGCTTTTTTGGGGGAGTGAACGGAGTCTCTTCAGTGCCAGTCTCCCCCCACGCAGGCAGGGTAGCCCCTGGTGCCTTTGGCATATTGGTACCGACCTCACTTCCAGGAAAATGACTTTTTCCTTCATCTTAGGCCAAGGCAAGAGCGCGGAGGCATTTACGAAACTTTGTTTAATGTACTGAAAAGCCATCGGCTAGAACATTTAGGAAATTGATTTTCCTGGCATTGATGAACTCTTTTTCTTTTACCCCAGTATTAATTACTTTTTTTATTTAAAAAAAAAACAAATTAATTTAAGTGTCATAAAAACCAAACAAGTGAGCCAAACATCAGCCGGTCGTGTTTTGCTCGTTCCGCCCCCACCCTCAATTCCCCACCATCTCGCCCGGCTGCAGTTGGCAACGCGGAAAGCAAGGCAGGAATGAGATCAGGGGTTCTCAGTGCTACCGGTTCATATCGGCTCGTACGAACCGGTTGTAAAACAAAAAATGAAACTGGCGAACCGGTTTTTCCGACAATCAGCTGTGATGCGCTATTTATATTAGCTAAACCAGCAGGATGTTCTGCTTTCTGGCGAATCCTAAATCGCGTGGCACAGAGAATTCTCCCCCTCGCTGTTCTACTTACATTACCTTTTGGGCCCTCTGCGCATGCGCGGGAGGTCTTGCGCACGCAGGCACGCTCACAATGTGATCGAACAGAAAGCAAAGGTAAGTGGATTTCACTCCAGAATAAGATGCGCCATCGAGCGTCGCATTTTCTTTTCTTTCTTTTTTTTTGAAAAGTTTTTTAATTTTTTGTTCTCTATATACAATTATAGGTATACATTCACATAGTTATTATTATTTTTTACATTTCTCGTATTTATACATTTGTCATTCCATTTACAGGGTTATAACATACCATTTGGTTTGCTTTGTTTACCAACCCTCACCTGTTTTGACACCACTTTCTTTTCCCCCTCCCTCCTTCCCTTCTCTACTTTCTTCCTTCCTCTCTCCTTTCCCTTCCTTCTCCCCTTACCTGCCCCTACTCCTCTCTCCCTCTTCCCCTTCCCACCCTCTCTCCTTCTCTCATTCTCCCTTCCATCCTCCTCTCCTCTATCTTCCTTCCCTCCTCTTCATCTCATCTCCTCCTTTCTTTTTCTATTGTTTGTAGGTGTCTCTTCCGGCTCTTAATTTTTATTTTCTTGGGGTGGTATTTCCACAGACCCAAAAATAGTTGAATATCATTTCTTGTTCCCTTTCCTTCCCAAATCTATCCTAATTATGTTTTTTTTCCCCTTTGTATCTTACTTTTGAATATATACTTATATATTATTATTTTCTTCCCTATTTCCCCCCCTCTTCCCCCCCTTTCTAGCTAATGGCGTATCACCTGGGTTCCATAACTTCCCCTTATTTTCTTTTCTGTATGTCTTCCTCTAACTATTCATAAAATCTTCCCCATGTCTTGAAGTACACCTCTTTATCCTTTATTGTCAAAGTCAACTTGTCCATCTCTGCGCAGTCTAGATTTTTTTTAAATTATTATCTCCTCCTCTGTCGGTATCTTACTTAATTTCCGAGTGACGCATTTTATGTCTTTCTGTCACTTACTCCAGGGGAGACATCCTCTCTGCGAGATTACGCCGCTAACACCATGAGAGAATTCTTAGGCATGTTCGGCTACGACGACCAGAACATGCGGGACGAGCTGGCTCGCAAGATTAGCTTTGAGAAGCTGAATGCGCCTACCTCAGAGAACAACCCAGGCACCGTGGCGGGAGAAGACCCCGTGAGCAAAAGAGCCCGTTTTTCCAAATACGAGGAGTACATCCGCAAGTTGAAGGCTGGGGAGCAGGTCCCGTGGCCCATTCATCCCCTGAAGACCGAAGAGCTGACCAGTAAGCTGGTCAAAGAGGGGCCCATAGGCTTGGGGCAAGTCATCCGGTTGCCAGCTCCCGAACCGTCACTCCTGCCCGAGACGAAAGCCACCATTTTGCCTCTGCCTTCGTCCAGCAGCTCCCAGATGCAAGGGCTGATGTCGCGGGCCTCCAAGTACGATTTCTTCATCCAGAAGCTCAAGACCGGGGAGACGCTGCGGCCACAGAACGGCAACACCTACAAGAAGACGTCCAAGTACGACTTGGACAACGTCAAATATTTGCACCTCGTCAAGCCCGGAGAAGGCAGCCCGGATATGGGAGGAGCCATCGCCTTCAAGACTAGCAGAGTTGGCCGCCCGTCCAAGTACGACGTCAGGAACATCCAGAAGGTGACGCCGGTCAAAGCGCCGGCCCCTAGCCTGGGTCCCAACCCTCTCGCCAGCACTCCCAGCAGCACCCCGGTCGCTGGCCCTGAGCAACCCGTCTCTCTGCCCTTCAGCACTCCAGAATACCTTAAGTCCACTTTCTCCAAGACGGATTCCATCACCACCGGAACAGTTTCCACTGTTAAGTAAGTCTACCGCCGGTTAATGGGGAAGACACGGGGAAGATCAAGGCTGCCGGGCTGCAGCTTTTCTCCAACATGGCCCCCTCTCTGCGGGGGCAGAGCTGAGAAAGACCATGTTGTCTGAGTGATTGCAGTCCTCGGCACATCTGCAGGTTGCCAAGCTGGGGTCGAGAGCAGAGGTGGGATCCTACCGGTTAAACAACTGGTTTGCTGAATGCATGCGCTCCGCACCGCTCTCGCATGCCTCTGACGTGCCTGATGCGCGCTGCATGCGTGCACGCAGTTCACAAGAAAACAGTTGAGGTGTGGCAATCCACTCTGCCACGCCTATCAGCTGGACTTCAAAAGAGGGAATATAGGTGAGTTTAGCGCAGGGGCGGGCCCAGCTGAAAGTCGGAGCAGACCGGTTTGCTCCCAGCTGATAGTCGGAGCAAACCAGTTCGCTCTCAGCTGATAGTTGGAGTGAACCGGTTCGCTCCCAACTGACAGTAGGAGCTACCTGTTCGCCCGAACCGGTCCGAACTGGTAGAATCCCACCCCTGGTCAAGACCCCTGGTAGAATCCCACCCCTGGTCAAGACCCTATGGATGTACTCTAGGAAAGCTTTCTGTGTCCTCCTTTGACTCCGAAGGGCGACAGGGAAGACGGCGGGCGTAGAACAGGTTGAAAGGTAGATGAAATAACTTCATGGGTGAGAAGGCGCAGGTGCTGGGATCAGAGGTCTCCAACCTTAGCCACTTTAAGCCTGGCGGACTTCAACTCCCAGAATTCCCCAGCCAGCAAAGAATTCTGGGAGTTGAAATCCTCCAGGCTTAAAGTGGCCAAGGTTGGAGACCCCCTGCGCTAGGAAAAAGCTCTGGGATCAAATACGATGTGACACTTAAGGCTGGAAATCCTGGATTTACGACCACAGCTGAGCCCCAAAATTCCCGCTGTTAAGTGAGACATTTGTTAAGTGAGGTCTGCCACTGTTGTTAAGCGAATCACTGCAGTTGAAAAGTTAGTTAACCCAGTTGTTAAGTGAGCCTCCCTTCCCCCATCAACTTTGCTTGTCAGAAGGTCACCAGAGGGAATCACGTGGCCGTCATAAATGTGAGTCAGCCGCAGGCAGAAATGTTGGGCTCAACTTTGGTCGTAAATCCAGGACTACTTCTATTCCTGCGGCTGCAGGTAGTCCTTGACTTACAACATTTCATTTAGTGACTGTTCGGAATTACAGCAGCACTGAAAAAAGATTTATGAGCTTTTTCACACTTAATGACCATCCCAGCATCCCCATGGTCACGTGATCAGGATTCAGACGTTTGGCAACCGAATCCTATTTATGATGGTTACAGCGTCCTGGGGTCGCACAATCCCTTTTGGCGACCTTCTTAACAAGCAAAGTCAGTGGGGAAGCCTGATTCACTTAACGTCCATGTTACCAACATAAGAACTGCAGTGATTTGCTTAACAACGGCGCCCGGAAAGGTCATAAAGTGGCACGAAATTCACTGGATGTCTTGTCTCGCTTAGCAACTGAAAGTTTTGGGGCTCAGTTTTGGCCGTAAGCCGAGGACTACCTGCATTAGTGACCGATAGGGATAAAAACGGGGCGAGGGGACCGAGACAAAAGGGTATTTCGTAGTTTCTCTTTGGCTACAACAAGTAGCAAAATGTGAGCCTTTGGGCCTGATCCGGCCCGGATCTTCTGAGGATCTTACACCAAGTTGGATGGTCTGAGGTAAATCACCAAGGCTTTCTTATTTTGGCGGGAAATCTCCTACAAATGGGAATTGCGGTAGTTGAGTTCCTGCAAAAGAACTTGATGGACCTTTTCAGCTGAGGTCCCTGCTTCTGACTTCTTTGGGCTCAGTCGATACAGCGGATCCTCGACTTACAACAGTTCTGTTTAGTGACCGTTCAGAATCAGGCTCAGAATCGAGCTGGGAGGGACCTTGGAGGTCTTCTAGTCCAACCCCCTACTCAAGCAGGAGACCCGGTATTCCGTTTCAGACAAGTGGCTGTTCAAAGCCGCCACGGGCCCAGAAAACCTGACTTTACGACCGTTTTTCAGTGTTACGGCCTCCGTAGCGTCCCCCAGGATCGTGGGATCGAAATTCAGATGCTTGGGCAACTGGCTCCTATTTATGACCGTTGCTGTGCCCTGGGGTCACACGATCCCCTTTTGCGACCTTCAGACAAGCAAATTCAGAGGGGGGGGGAGCCAGATTCACTTAACAACAGGGTTGCTAAACTTATCCACTGCAGCGATTCACTTAACAACTGTGGCAAGGAAGGTGGTAAAATGGGGTAAAGCTCACTTAGTAAACGTCTCCTTTCACCACAGGAATTTGGGGGGGTCCATTGTGGTTGTAGGTCAAGGACCACCTGTACGCAGGGATTGATCCACCCCACCCCACCCAAGCCCCTGTTTTGCCCTGGGTACAGTGGCTGGATAGCAATAGCCCTTAGACTTATATGCCGCTTTGCAGTGCTGCACAGCCCTCTCTAAGCGGTTTAAAGAGTCAGCCTCTTGCCCCCAATAATCTGGGTCCTCATTTTACTGACCTCGGAAGGATGGAAAGTTGAGTCAACCTTGAGCTGGTCAGGATTGAACTCCTGGCTGTGGGCTGAGTTTGTCTGCAATACTGCATTCTAAACACAAAAAAGGAAGGAAGGAAGGAAGGAAGGAAGGAAGGAAGGAAGGAAGGAAGGAAGGAAGGAAGGAAGGAAGGAAGGAAGGAAGGAAGGAAGAATAGCACTTAGACTTGTATACCACTTCACATGGCTTTGCAGCCCTCTCTAAGCGGTTTTACAGAGTCAGCCTCTTGCCCCCAACAATCTAGGTCCTCATTTGACCCACCTCGGAAGGACGGAAGGCTGAGTCAACCTTGAGACGGTTAGGATTGAACTGCTGGCAGTGGATTAAATTGTTGGAAGTTGGCAGAATTAGCTTGCAATATTGCATTATAATAGGAAGGAAGGGAGGAAGAGAAGGAAGGAAGGAAGGAAGGAAGGAAGGAAGGAAGGAAGGAAGGAAGGAAGGAAGGAAGAGCACTTAGACTTTACAGTGCTTTGCAGCCCTCTCTAAGCAGTTTACAGAGTCAGCATGTTGCCCCCAACAATCTAGGTCCTCATTTTACCCACCTCAGAAGGACGGAACCTTGAGATGGTTAGGATTGAACTGCTGGCAGTGGGCAGAATTAGCCTGCAATACTACATTCTAACCACTGGGAGGGAGGGAGGGAGGGAGGGAGGGAGGGAGGGAGGGAGGGAGGGAGGAAGGAAGGAAGGAAGGAAGGAAGGAAGGAAGGAAGGAAGGGCACATAGACTTAGATACCGCTTCACGGTGCTTTTACAGCCCTCTCGAGGCAAGTTGACAGAGTCAGCATCTCTTGCCCCCAACAATCTGGGTCCTCATTTTACCCGCCTCGGAAGGACGGAAGGCTGAGTCAACCTTGAGCCTGGTGAGATTTGAATGGCTGAATTGCAGGCAGCCGGCAGTCAGCAGAAGCAGCCTGCAGTACTGCCCTCTAGCCACTGCGCCACCATGGATCACGGTTCCCATTGCCGTGCAAAGCGATCCCAGTCACGTACGATAACCACGGTTCTTGTTGCATGGTTTCGTTTGTTTCTCCGAGAGTCCATACTTTGAGGGGTGGGGAACCCGAGGGAGAAGACCCCAAATAATGAAAACTGAAGCTTAAGCAAAGCCCAAGAAAAGACCCGCGCAGGAGGCATTTCCGCCCCAGAGCAGGTGCCTGCTCTCCCTGGCGTGGCTCTTCCAGATTCTCCGTCCCCGTATTTCTTGGTGGGCTGGAGTTGGGCTTGGCTGTAATCCAGGCCACGGAGAGAGAGGCCTTCCACCGCAAAACCAGCTGTGAGGCACCCGGACCTTTTAAATCACCCGTCTCAGACAAGGGCATGGCAAGGGCAGCCAGATGTGAGCCGTCAGTCTCTGGAAATGCTTAGTTCCAGGAGTCTCTCTCATTTGGTATAACTTATCTCTTTTCTTTCCTTCCCTTCTGTTTATTCTCTTCTCTTCCTCTCCTTCTTCTCTCTCCCCTCCTCTCCCCTTTCCTCCCCTCTTTCTTCTCTTCTTCCCTTCTCCTCCCTTCCCTTTTCCCTTCTCTTCCTCTCCTCCTCCTCTCTTCCTCCTCCTCCTCCTCTTTCTCTTCTTCCCTTCTCTTCCTCTCCTCCTCCTCCTCTCTTCCTCCTCCCCTTTCTCTTCTTCCCTTCTCTTCCTTTCCCTTTTCTCTTCCCTTCCTCTTCTATTCTCTCTTTTCTTCCCTTTTTCTTTCTTTCTCTCTCTTCCCTTTTCTTCTCCTTCTCTTTTCTTCTCTCTTTCTTATTTGTCCTCTTTCTCTTCTCTCTTCTCTTCCCTTCCTCTCCTCTTTCCTCTCCCCTCCCCTTCTCCTTTCCTCTCCTCTCCCTCTCCTCCTCCTCTTTTCCTCCTCCTTCTCTTCTTCCCTTCTCTTTTCTTCCCTTCCCTTTTCCCTTCGCTTTGCTTCACTTCCCTCTTCTCTTCCTCTCCTCCTCTCTTCCTCCTCCTCTTTCTCTTCTTGCCTTCCCTCTTCTCTTCCCTTTCTCTTTCTTTCTCTCTCTCTCTTTCTCACTTCCCTTTTTTCTTTCTCTTTTCTTCTCTCTTTTCTTTCCCCCCTTTCTCTTCCCTCCCCTCCTCCCTCTCTTTCTCACACACACAGAGTTTAAGTAAAACTTGAAGTCGGGGAGGTGGGGAAGTAGAGTGAAAGACCATCACCGTGATGTATGTGGGGAGCCTCGGTGTGGCTTCCCTCCAGGCCATACCTGCATACGAATCCTTGAAAGGACTAAGCCAAGCCTTTAAGGAGCGCTCTGTGTGCGACATTCCCTTCTGTTGTTTTCCTTGTGTTTTGCGCCCGGCAGCCAAGGAAGGCAGCATGTTAAAAAAGGGGGATGGAGAGGCGAAGGGAGAGGCCACAATCCTCCTTGGACTAAGTCAGTGTCAAGGGCCTGGCTAGGTGGCTCAGCGACTAAGACTCTGAGCTTGGCAATCGAAGAGGTCGGCAATTTCGGCGGTTCGAATCCCTAGTAGCATGAGCAGGGGATTGGACTAGATAACCTCCAAGGTCCCTTCCAACTCTGTTATTGTTTGTTTAAAAATAATAAAAGTGGAGAATTCCTAGTTTCCTTCACCTTGCAAATGGGGCCCTTTGGCATAGAGGAGGAGGAGGCCAAAGGACGGATGGCATCTCCAGCTTCCAAAAGCATCCAAGATCTTGGAAAATGTCCTTCCTCCTGCCTAACTCCCTGGAGAACTCCACCCAGGCGTTTGTGGCTCCAAATTTTCTTGGGTCACATGTGCAGGGTAAATTATAGTTTTATCAGCACGGGCCAAGCGACCTCCTTCGTCCATAAACAGGTAGAGCCGTCCTTTGGCGAACCAGGACGGGTGGGTGAACTTGGGCGAAATGCTCCTCGGCGAGCCGGAGACGAGGAAACCTATGTGCCCCTCTGGGCCACGTCTCTGCCCTTGGGGGAGTGGGGGTGGCGTGGGGGGGAGTGGTAGGGGGGGGGGCTTGATGCATCTCCTGATATCGCCTGGTCCTAACCATCTCTGCCCTGTGTGTGCTTCTCATTAGGAATGGATTAACCACTGACAAACCAGCTGTCACCGAAGAAGTAAATATTTACCAGAAATATATTGCCAGGTAGGCCGATGATGTCCCTTCCCTGCTCTGCCTTGGGGTGGAGGGAGAGGGTGGAAGGGGCCTAAGCCACCAGGCGGGGGCCCTGACTCTGCCCCCTTATCTCTGACCTCCCACTGCTATCGCTTGCTCAGACCCTCTCGATCAACCAGTCAATCCGAATAGAGCTGGAAGGGACCTTGGAGGTCTTCTAGTCCAACTGGTGGCCTGCGAGAAAATGTTGGTGCTCCGCAGAAAAATTATTTGCATTTTTTACATTGCAGTAAATCAGGGGGTCCTCAAACTACGGCCCCTGGGACGGATATGTGCAATGAACGCTTGTGTTGCTGCAGAGAGTCTCCCCCTTCGGGGTCTTTTTGTGGGGGTCGGAGGGGGGCAGAAATTCCGATTTGGGGTCTGCTTCAGCCTCCTGGTAGGGGGCTTTGGGCGAAGGCTGGAGGGAAGCACCGCTGGTGGCAAAGAGCCGGAGGGCCTCGTTCCAGTGGGACTGCATCACAGCCTGGAACTGGCTGACCATCTCAGCCCGCTGAGCCTCCAGGCGCCAGTAACCTGGCCTTGCACTCCCGCAGGTCTTCCCTCTGCTTGAAAAGCCTGTGCTCCTAGTCCTCAGTGAGGTGCTTCTGCTGAGCCTCCTCCTCGGTCAGATCCAATTTCAACAGAGCTGTTTTGCCAACTCTTTCTCTTGGTGGCTGCTTAGCTCCAGCAACTGCTTCCTATTGGGGATCCTGAGGAGCCCAGATGGGCAGGCGAGGAGGGGCTGGGAGTGGAGGGGCGAGTAGAGGCTGGTGAGGCGCCCCTCGATGTGAGTGACATCAAGTTGGCCACGCCCACTCAGTCACATGACCACCTAGCCACGCCCACCCAGCCGACCATTAGGCAGATCATATTAGTGGTCCGCGGGATTTAAAATTATGAATTTAGTGGTCCCTGAGGTCCGAAAGGTTGAGGATCCCTGTTCTAGTCCAATCCCTTGGTCATGCAGGAGACCCATATCATTTCAGATAGGTGGCTACCCAGCTTTTTAAAAATCTCCTTTTGGTTACAGGAAGAGTTGTGGCCAGCTCCATTCCCCAAGAGACCCTTCCCCTGCTTGGGGAGGGTCTAGGCAGCTGTAATCCAGAGAAACATTGCAATTCATGTCTATGGCCTGTTTTAGACAGAATATATATATATACAGTTGTCACATTAGAGGTGAACATAAAGTCCATTCAAACTTGTAACCCAAAAGAAATGTATCTTGGATGCACATTTTTCTTTTTAAAAAAAAGGAACTTGCCTTTACTGCCATCAAGAAAACTTTTCTTCTCTAATTTTACTGGTCACTAAACAGATTTTGCCCCTTTCGGGCACAATGTGAATCTTATCCGGAGCCTCTGTGGCCTTCACTGAGGCATCATATGCATTTATTGTGACTTCTGTCCATCACTTTAAGAACTTCCTGAAATCTGACTACCTCGTAATCCAGTTTGGTAGATAATCTCAGTAATTTAAAGCAAAGACTGGAAAGACATCATCCTTAGATATTCCGCTTCCCATGCGTGGCGTGGCGTGTTTTGTGACCCCAAAATGAGAGAGAGAGGGAGAGGGAGAAGGAGAGAGAGAGAGAAAGAAGGGAGAGAGGGAGAGAAAGAGAGATGAAGGATAATCCCCAATATCCCCAATTGGGATAACAGCACACACTATACCAGCCTTCTCCGTGTCCTTTCCCTTCAAACGGGTTGGAATCTCACCAGCTCCCATCATCCCCAGCCAGATAGGCGGAGGCATTCAGAGGGGCAGCCTAACCCCTGGAGGGGTGCCAGATTGAGGATGGCTAGCTGCCTGTGGAGATAATCTCCTGTTTTTCAAATTGCCCTTCAGCTCCTTGAAAATTCTTCTCCAGCTGTAAATGATTTAACAGCACATTTAACCAGACATCCTTCCACCAGGTAGTATAAGGGTAGTCAGAAGCAGAGTAATCAGGTGTTTAATTTTTCCCCCACCTCCTTTTTCTTCTTTTTTTCTTCTCCTTGTCCCCCCCCCCCCTTTTAAGATCAGAATTGGTTCTGAGCCATACGAGTAACTTTTTGCATTGCTGCATCTGAAGGGCAACTGCGATGCACATCTCTGCGTCCACCCCGTGTGCCCATGTGTGTGTGTGTGTGTGTGTGTGCACGCGCGCGCAGACACACACACACACACACACAGACACCAAGCACTTTCTTCTGCTCATTGTTTTCCCTGCCCAAAGTCCTTCCCCTCGGGGCCCTTAAATCACACGGTGGGGCCGGCTTGATTAGCAGTCATAAGCTCATTATTTTAAGCTGTCTCTCTCCTACAAGACAAGGAGAGAGGGAGCGTTTGTCCTTTGCCAGCTGCGAAAGGCAGCTTCCTCTCTCTCGCCCGGCTTCCATCAGAGCCCGCATTCCTCGAGATTAGCAAGGCCGGCTCGGGGTTAAAAGTCAAAGGAGAGAGACACAGGGAGGCAGAGAGAGACAGAGAGAGAGACAGAGACACACACACACAGAGAGAGAGAGACACAGAGAGAGAGACACAGAGACAGACAGAGAGAAACAGAGAGAGACAGACAGAGACAGACAGAGACAGATAGAGAGACAGAGAGACAGAGACAGAGACAGAGAGATACAGCGACAGAGAGACAGAGAGAGAGACACAGATAGAGAGACAGAGACAGACAGAGAGACAGAGACAAAGAGTTACAGAGACAGAGAGACAGAGAGAGAGACACAGATAGAGAGACAGACAGACAGAGACAGAGAGAGACAGACAGGCAGAGAGAGACAGACAGAGACAGAGAGACAGACAGAGAGAGACAGACAGACACAGAGACAGAGAGAGAGAGAGAGAGAGAGAGAGAGAGAGAGAGAGAGAGAGAGAGAGAGAGAGAGAGAGAGAGAGAGAGAGAGAGATCTTGAGCGAAGGTCCCGCCAACACCAGGCCGTTCCCGACTGAGACAAGTGTCAATTCTGCTGTTTGTCCTGGCTTTTCCACTTCCAAGACCCCTTTGATTTAGGCCGCGTGCCGTGAAACCATCTGAAGCGTAACATGTGGAGCTGTTTGGAGGGAAATGATGGAGCGTCCAGGGGGAAGGCCCGGGAGTGATTCCTCTAACCTCTCCTGGCCTGCTAGTCTTGTGGCAACCCAGGACCTCCCATCTATCCATTCCACCTGTTTTTAGTCAATTTAATGCACCCGTGTTCATTAAATTGACTAGGACGGGGATTTCCAACCCCCCCATATTTGGTGGTGGGAGGGGGAGGCACGAAGAGGGACGGCGTTATATCTCTGGAGCACCATGTGCTGAATCGGTTTGGTAAAAAGAGGCTCTGCGCAAAGCTGCCGGAAGAAGTTGCATTTATGGACTTCGCCAAACGAGCCTCCCTCGCTTACGAGAAGCCTCTTCGAGGTGCAGCCGAAGTCTCTACTTTTTCGCTCGCTCTGTATTTACATTTCTTTTTTTTTTTCCCCTCGGACTTATTATTTATTATTATTGGTGCCCTAACAGATGGTTCTGCTGCAGATCTTGCTAAAATATTTATTTACACGAGGACTTCCCCTCCCTCCTACCCATCACTTGTAATTGGGGTGGGTTGGGTATCCGGCAATTGGGTTTTTCCCCCCTTCCCTCTCTCTCTCTCTCTCTCGCTCGCTCCTCCGTCATGCACATCATCGTTATAAAGTAATGAGCGTGTAAACAGTTGCTAAGCAGGATGACTTCTGTATTTATTATTTTTATTAGTATTTATTTATCCGGGGGTTTCTCCCGCGGCAGCCTTGGCCAAATCTGGGAAACGAGGGAATGAAATAAATTAAAAAAACGAGGATTTTGCACAGCCTTGTCGTTCGGCAGTGCTCCAGACGTTGTCCCCCCGTTTGAACGCTCCGCATATTTTATTTTATTTATTTTAGGAGATTTATATTGCCGCCTGTTTGCACACGGCGACTCAAGGCGGCTTACAGGGATGTCACAGTTACAATATTGCCGTCAAATGCAAGGAGTAGTGATCCCCAGCTCTTTGTCGTGCTTTTAAGTTTGATTTGTTTTCTACTGTTCTCTCTGGATTGTGAGCTCATTCAGATGATTGTTATTATCTGATGTCGCAGATATGTTCACAGAACTTTTATATGGGTGGGGAACACCACCCACTGTTCTAATATCGGATTTTCAATTTGAAGAATTGTGGTATTTTTTTTCCCTGTCCCCCTACATCCTTGGAAAGGATCCGTGTATATAGGTTTTTATAAGACTATACACACAGCAGGGACGTGGTGGCTCAGTGGCTAAGACGCTGAGCTTGTCAATCAAAAAGGTCGGCAGTTCAAATCCCTAGCGCCGCGTAACGGAGGGAGCTCCCGTGACTTGTCCCAGCTTCTGCCAACCTAGCAGTTCGAAAGCACGTAAAAAATGCAAGTAGAAAAATAGGAGCCACCTTTGGTGGGAAGGGAACAGCACCCCGTGCGGCTTCGGTAGTTGAGTCATGCCGGCCACATGACCACGGAGACGTATTCAGACAGCGTTGGTTCTTTGCCTTGGAAACGGAGATGAGCACTGCCTCCTAGAGTCGGGAACAACTAGCACCTGTGTGCGAGGGGAACCTTTCCTTTTACACACACACACAGCAAAAGTCCCTGGATGACAGTTGTGGGGCATGGATGTGCTCTCAGAAAATGACTCTTGATGATGCTACAGTTTGTTACGGGAAATTGTTAAGAGGTTTTCTTTGGGTTTTTTTTCCACCCAGTGCTTGAACAAGGCAAGTCCCTTCTTAATATATTTTTCCACTGTAATTTGAAACAAGATACCTAGGTTGCGATGCGTAGGAGATATGCCGAAGGGACGCTTCTCTGAGGTTTCCTATCACATTCTAAAAAGACAATCTGTTTGCATCATTCCTAAAAAATTCTGTTTGAAGAGCTGGTTTGCAGTGGGAAATTCAAGGGGGACAGACAACTGCCTGCAGAATCACTTTCAGCGGAGTGTGCTTGAGCTGGGCAGGATCGTGGCCACGAATAAAGCAAGAATTAGGATGCAGAGGCATAAAATCAGAAAATATGATAGATTAGAAAACAAGGAGGACCCCCTGTACGATGTTAAAAGCCTGCTATCCCATTAAATTGGTGGACATGGTGGCTCAGTGGCTAAGATGCTGAGCTTGTGGATCAGAATGTCGGCAGTTCGAATCCCTAGCGCCGTGTAACGGAGTGAGCTCCCGTGACTTGTCCCAGCTTCTGCCAACCTAGCAGTTCGAAAAGCACGTTAAAAATGCAAGTGGAAAAATAGGAGCCACCTTTGGTGGGAAGGTCACAGCATTTCGTGGCATGTGAGTCATGCCAGCCACATGACCACAGAGACGTCTTCAGACAACGCTGACTCTTCGGCTTTGAAACGGAGATGAGCACCGCCCCCTAGAGTCGGGAACGACTAGCACATATGTGCGAGGGGAACCTTTACCTTTTATCGTCTTAAATAGAAATGGAATTTAAGTAGGGGATCTCTCTCTTTCTCTCTTTCTCTCTCTCTCCAAGTTATGTCAAGTCCACAGCATATAATGAATGATTTTAATATTTAGTTGCTTCATTGGCTAGATGAATCAATTAAGCATCTTTCTGATCTACTAAAAATCTGGCCCCAATTAAATAGGCCATAGACTTTTTCCCAACATTAATTATGTGGGTGAACCCTTCTGACAAAGGGGCGATAGGGCACCCACTATTTGGCTACCAGAGGCCAATGTGCCTTTCTGGATGAAACCCTTGAGTCACGGCGTGGCTGCATTAATAAATAATGCCGGTGTGGTTTTTTTTCCCCCCCATAAAAATATTAGTTGCCGTGGCATCGATATCTATCAATATTCTTGATTTTAAACATCTGCTTCCTACTGAGGACAGGAAGAAATAAATCCATTGGCTTTTGTACGACCGTGCACGTATTCTCTCTTTCCTCTTATTTACTTATTTAACAGTTTGCATCCGACTCTTCTCAATATTGCCAGTAGCTGTTTTTTTATAGCGAGACTCGAATTAAAGAAAACGTCAAAATATTTTTCTTTAAAAAAAAAAAAAATCTATCAAACACGGTTACTGTTTTGATTATAGCTGGTAGCATTGGAAGCCAGCTTTATGCCTGATTAGCCTGGCCTTTTGGGCATCATGATGAGTGACAATTGTAGGATCGCATGGTCTAATATTATAATAGCTTGAACTCTCTGTCCGTAGGAAACTTGATATATTAAAAAAGAAAAAAAGCAATAACAGAACAGAATTAACAGAATGGGATGGGACCTTGGAGGTCTTCTAGTCCAACCCCCTGCTCAGGTAGGAAACTCCATTTCAGATGAATGGTTATCCAATTTCTTCTTAAAGCCTCTGCTGATGGAGCATCCACAGCTTCTTGTGGCCAGCTGTTCCACTGGCTAATTGGCTGAAAATTCCTCCTTAGTTGTAGGCTGCTTCTCTCCTTGATTAATCGCCATCTGTTGCTCCTTGTCCTGCCCTCGGGTGCTTTGGAGAATAGGTTGACCCGCCTCTTCTTTACGGCAGCTCATCAATTATTGGAAGGCTGCTATCATGTCACCCCTGGTCCTTCTCTTCACTAGACTAGCCATGCCCAGTTCTTGCAACTCCTGTTTTTTGTATGTTTTGTCTTTTCTGATCATCTTTCTTGCTCTTCTCTGCACTCTTTCCAAAAACATCTTTTTTTTTAACCCTGTTTCCCTGAAAATAAGACCTCCCCGGATAATAAACCCGATCGGGCTTTTGAGCGCATGTGCTAAAATAAGCCCGCCCCTCAAAATAAGCCCTCCCTGAAAATATTGCAACACAGCCATGCTGGCTGCACCACAAAAATAATAAGACCTCTCCGAAAATAAGGCCAAGTGCTTGTTTCGGAGGTCAAAAGAAAATAAGACCCTGTCTTATTTGCGGGGAAACACGGTATAATATGGTCACCAAAACCGGATGCAGTGCAGTTATTCGAAGGGATTGGTGGATCCACTGGCCTAATGGAGGAAATTTGGTTTTCCTTCGGTGGGTGGATGTTGCAGTTCCTTGTCCATCTGTCCGTCCCATCAAGACCAGGGAAGGATCTAATGACGAAAAACGTGGATTTAGTACTAAGGATGGTACCTTATTTTACTCTTGAGGACCTAAGAGGTGGAGGAGAAAAGCAATGCCCCTTAGTCCTAGGTTCCCTGTATGTTCACCTGCCCTGTTTCCCCAAAAATAAGACCTCCCTGGATAATAAGCCCAATTGGGCTTTTGAGTGCATGCGCTAAAATAAGCCCTCGTCTAAAATATTTTAAACGCATGCGCAGCCGGTCCCCGCCATCTCCTGGGGGGGAGGGGGAACATGCCCCACGCGCCCCACAGGCACCTGCCATCCTCGTGGAACGGCCTCGCGGAGGCCATTCCCGCAAACCCTAGCTACCGCGTCCTTTCTCTTAGTGGCGGCCGCAAAAAGGGCTGGCAAGAGTGTGCCGGAAACAGAGACTGAACCTCAGGTCCTCTCTGGATCAGCTGATTCGCGGGCCGAGGTTAAGGGGCCTCCTGCACCTCAAAAATAATAAGACCTCCCTGAAAATAAAGCCAAGAGCTTATTTCAGGGGTCAAAAGAAAATAAGACCCTGTCTTATTTTTGGGGAAACACGGTACCCATTTCCTCGTGGCCATGACTGAGGAATTCTGGGAGTTGAAGTCCTCAAAGCTTAAAGTTCCAAGTTGGGTGAGCTCAATAGGAAGATCTTCTTGATCCCTGCCCACCATTGAGGTGGTAATCTTTTCTCGAGCAGAACTGCAGGCATTGCCCCATGCCAGCTTTGGCCACAAACGTCTCTCGTTCACCCATTGACTTGAAGGGGAGGCGGGGTCCCGAACGCAGAAAAGCCAGGTGCTTTGCACGGGTGAAAAGGAGCGTGGAAGGGGACTGGTGGGGGCGGGTGTGTGTGCAAGTGGGGTGGGGTGGGGGACCAGCAGGTGTGCACCTCTGCACATGGCGTCAGCAAGCGTGCGCCGTCTGTGCGAGGCTTCCTGCTTTCCAAAGCTCAGCAGATGCTGCCCTTTAAAAATTAATAACTTGAACTGTTTCAAGTGTCAGACGAATCCAAGGAGAGAGAGAGGTAGCCCTTTAGGAATCTATTAACTGGGGAAGGGGGACGGGGGGCATGGGAGGGGGAGAGATTCCCTAACCCCCAGAGCTGGAGGCCAGCCCTCCCCGACACACACATATACATACACACACACACACAGCTTTGCCCTTGATGTGACATAGCCGAGCATTGCTGTCTCCACTCTGCCAAATGGGAGGGGGAGGAGAGGGGAGGGTAAAAGGTGGAAAGCAGAGGAACCTGTGAAAGAGGGAAACCACCTGCGTGGCCTTTGGCATGCCAGTGCCACCTCCGAATCCTCTTACACTTGTCTTTTCCAGAGGCCTGTTTTTGTGTTATCTCTTGCTTCTCTTTTTTTCACTTTTTGCTCCAGATTTCTCCTCCTTTTCTCTCTCTCTGCCTCTGTCTCTCTCGCTGTCTGTATCATTCTCTCTGTCCCTCTCTCTCTGTCTCTGTCCCCCTCTCTGTCTCTCTGTGTGTCTCTCTCTCTGTCTCTCTCTTTATGCCTCGCTATATGTCTCTCTCTCTCTCTCTCTCTCTCTCTCTCTCTCTGTCTCTTAGTATTCCTCTCTCTGTCTCTTTCTCTCTGTCTCTTTCTCTTTCTCTCTGTATCTCTCTTTCTGTCTGTATCTCTCTTTCTCTCTCTCTGTCTGTCTGTCCCTCTGTATGTCTCTCCCTCTGTCTCTCTCTCTCTCTTTATGTCTCTGTATATGTCTCTCTCTGTCTCTCTCTGTCTTTCTCTCTTTCTTTCTCTCTCTATCTCTCTCTGTATCTCTCTCTCTCTCTGTCCCTCTGTATGTCTCTCTCTCTTTATGTCTCTCTATATGTCTCTCTCTGTCTGTCTGTCTCTCTCTCTGTCTCTCTCTCTCTGTCTGTATCTCTCTCTTTCTCTCTCTGTCTGTCCCTCTGTATGTCTCTCTCTGTCTTATCTTTGTCTCTCTGTATTTCTCTCTCTGTCTCTCTCTTTCTGTCTCTCTGTATGTGTCTCTCTCTCTCTCTCTCTGTCTCTCTCTGTCTCTGTATTTCTCTCTCTGTGTCTCTCTCCGTCTCTTTCTGTCTCTCTCTCTCTCTGTCTCTCTCTCTCTGATGGCGGATGGACATCTCTTCCTGCGCTATTTGCAAATGCCAGAGCATCGGTGAAACTTTATTAGTTTTTTTTTTTTTGCAGCATTGCTACCCATCCACCTGCTTTTCCGTTCCTTTTCCTTTTTTGAAGGTTTGCCTTGTCGACCCTGTGCAGGAAGTCCTCGATTTAACAACGGTTGGTTTAGTGATCTTCTGAAGTTAACAACGGCACTAAACAAAAGCAACTGAAGACCATTTTTTTAATATACTTAGAATCATTGCAGCATCCGTATGATTTCCATTCAGACACTTTGACAATTGCCTCCTATTTATGACGGGGTTGCATTGCCCTCGGGTCACGCGATCCCCACGGGGAAGCCACAGTTCACTTAACAAAACCAGTATTAGGGGTTTAACAATTGCAGCGATTCGCGTAACAGCGGTGGCAAGAAAGGTTGTGCGATTCATTTGAGAACTGTCTCGCTGTTAGGGTTCCAAATAGCATCCAAATAGCAAAATTAAATCAGAGTCAGAGGCAAAGGATTCCTCAAAGTTCCAATTTAGTAAGAGAGACATGTTGGCACATTTGAGGAAACCCGAATCTGAAAGCTTCCTGGTTTTCCTCACCCAGTTGAAAGTTCAAGATCCTGCCCCCCCACACACACTCACAAGTCCATCCCATGATCCAATATTCCACCCGTCCAGTTCTTTCCAAGTGCAGAGACAAAGGATGACCTTGGCTTTCTAGAAAGAATTTTGTTATGGCTACTTGTCATCTAACTCTGTACAATCCCCCCTTCCCATTTTCCCACCATAGAAAAGGCATAGTAGAATAATAGAAAGTGTGGCAGGCCTAAGATCCACAAGAAAATACGTTTAGCTCAGTTTTGGTCCTGTAGTTGTCCTCTTCCACTTCTCATTTTCTTCCCCGTTCCTAATTTGTTCTTCCATTCCCTGCCCTCACTGGACACACACTTGACACACACACACATACACACACACACACACACACACACACACACACACTCCTTTGTTGACAACTCACAGCTCTTCTTGGGTGCTCTGTCTCAGGGATTTCTCCCCAGGCCTAGAGTGGAACTGTTATGGGAGCCACGATTGCTGATGGAGCTTCGAACATTCCCCCACCCTCTGCATTTCCCTCCCGTTGCTTCTGCATTGAATGTCTACGGGGAGCTTTCTCGGATGGCCTGCTTTTCTTGGAGGGCAGTGTTGGCGAAACTTTTCAGCACCAAGTGCTGAAACGGGAGTGTGCGCACATAGAGGAGCACCAGAAACCGGAAGAGCTAAGCTTCCGGTTTCTGTCATGCGCCTATGCGCTGGTCACCTGGTCTTCCTGTTTCTGGCGCGCATGCATGTGCAAAGACACGCTGGCCGACATGCATGTGTGCACTGGAAACTGGAAGCTCAGCTTCTTGGAGCGCGTATGCGTGCCAGGGAGTTGCTCTTCCGGTTTTCCGTGCTCCCGCGCTGGCAAACAGCTGGCATGTACATGCCGGAACCTGGAAGAGCAACATGAGATGGCTGGTGTGCTTGGTGAGATGGCTCTGCATGCCACTTCGTTTTGCCATCATGCTGCTAGCAAGTTTCTAGCAGAGGTGGGTTCCTACCTATTCGGTTCGGCCAAATAGGTACCGTATTTTTAGGAGTATAAGGCACACCAAGATTTTGAAGCCGCAGATTAAAAAAACAGTTTTTGCACTTTGCAGACCTCCCAAAAATGGCCCGTTTTTTGCAAAAACGGGCCCATTTTTCATCAAAAACAAGGCACGCATAGCCTTTGGGAGGCTTATAGAGTGCTCCTGGGGGCTGGGCCCCCCAAAACAAGGCCCGTTTTTTCTCCCAAAAAATGCATGCATAGAAGGCTTATAGAGTGCTCCAGGGGGCTGGGGGGGGGGGCAAAACAAGCAAAAAAATGGCTCTTTTTTTGCTCTTTTTTGCCCTTCCCAGTCCCCAGAAGCACTCTGGAAGCCTCCTAAAGGCTATGCATGGCCAGTTTGGTGAAGGGGGAGGATTTCAGGAGGCCAAGAATGCTGTATTCAGTGTATAAGACACATCCAAATTTTCACTCTCTTTTTTGACGGGAAAAAGGTGCGTCTTATAGTCCGAAAAATATGGTAGTAACTCCGGCGGACACTTGACCATACCGGTTCTATCCTCAGCGGCGCCATCTTAATTTTCTGTTCTGCAGATGCGCAGAACAATCTTAATTGAAAAAATGTAATTTGTATTCCTTTTTAAATGTTGTGTGCATGCGCATATTGTTTCAAGTGCAAATGTGCATGCGGGCCAAGCGCGCGCACAAATTTTTTTTCGGGCGCCAAACCATTAGCAATGGCGGCCGAAATCCACCTCTGGTTTCTAGATATCATGGCTTAGAGTTCTTGTCATCTCCAGTCAGCGACCATGTTGGCTGTCAGGTTTCCTAAAAACACCCTAATTGATTCATGAGTATCGAGCCAATTTTCAATACAAAACTAGTCATTTATTAGGAGCACCATAGGCTTTGTTTGAGATATAGCTGAACTTTAGCCCTGTTCCTTCCCTCCCCTCAGTCTGTGTCATAAATCATTTTCCCCAATGAGGTGCACTTCTCCCAAGCCTGCAGTAATCTGATATCTAACTATCAAGGAAAGTATGGAATGCGCTTCCCCCCCCCCACCTTCTCTCAGCGTGACAACTTTAGGAGTTGACATTGGCTGGGGAGTCTGGGAGTCGTATCACAGATTCTCACGATTGGACTGTACTGGGAAAATGATTTTGCTGGATTGTTATTTGGGCTTCTTGGCTCCCGGTGTTTCGAACCATCCAATCGGATCTTCTTAACACGCTCCCTTCTTCCTCTCTTTGTTGGAGTGAAAGGCCAGTCTAGAGAAAAGAAGGGCCAGGGGTGTAGAATGTAGAAATTGAGCCGCGGTGTCCAAAACTGGATGCAGCATTCCAGATGTGGCCTTTACTAAGGCTTTATAAAACGGTACTTAGATTTCGCGTGGTTTTGAGGCTATGTGCCTCAAAAGGGGTCGGCATCCTTAAATACTCAAAGAACCATTTGGACCCATTTCCCACTGAAAAGAAAACACGGGGAGCCACAAAACCTGGGTGGGCGTGGCCAACTCAACATCACTCACTCCCCGTGGCTCCCCATGTTTTCTTTTGTGTGGGAATGGGTATCTCCCTGTCTCTCTGTCTATTTCTCATCTCTCTGTCTCTCTCTGTCTCTGTCTCTCTCTCTCTCTGTGTCTGTCTCTCTCTCCATCTCTCTCTGTGTCTCTGTGTCTCTCTGTCTCTCTCTCTGATTCTGATTCTCTGGCTCCTCATCTCTTGCTGGGTCTTGTGGGTGCTTCTTCCAGCCCTTGTTGGTGCTGCATGTTCCTCAGTCGCTTGAGAAGATATACGACGTGCTCTCTGCCCCTTACCTTCTCAGGCCAGGCGAGGAGTGACTGGGAAAGGAGGGTGAGGGGTGGGGCCAGCCAGCGGTGAGATCACCCAACAAGGAGCCACGGCAGAGGGACAAAAGAGCCGTATGCGGCTCGGGAGCCGCAGATTGCAGACACTCAGTGTACACAATTAAGGATTGTATTGGCTGTTTTGGCTGCTGCCGCACACATCTGGCGTGTTTAAGTGACCGTCTACTAGGACTCCCAAGGTCCCTCTCGCAGTGATTGCTTTTGAGCCAGGATTTGCCCAGTCTGTCTTTGCATCTTTGGTTCATAAGGAAGGGGAGAAAGTGGTGCCCTCTGCACCTCCTGGCATAGGAACTCCAGAGATTGCAACCACTCGGTGCAGACAATTTGTCATTTTGTGTCAGTTCCTCTCAGCGCAAAACAGGAGGCCAGTCCTTGCCCAACTTGCTTCGAAACGGACAGGTGTCCAACTGAGAGGATGAGTGGGGGGGGGGGAGAAGGGGAAGCCATTGCTCGTCGTATTTCTGACCCACGTAACCTCCTCTCTTTTCTTCTTCCTATGTCCAGGTTTTCCGGAAGCCAGCACTGCGGACACATTCATTGTGCATACCAGTATCGGGAACATTACCACTGCCTTGACCCAGAGTGCAACTACCAGGTATAAAATATACCCAGAGGTTTTCAGAAACCAGCCCCAAAAGTGTGGGGTGGGGGGAGGGGAAAGGTTGAAGACTAAATAATCCAGGACAGGGGTCCCCCCAACCCTGGACATCGGCTCACCACCGGGCCACACGAACGGCAGGCGATGTGCCCACTTGCGAAAGTCAAACGGCGTGTGCGTGCATGCGATGCCCCCTCCACAGCTCGCACGGTCTCGTTCTCTTCTTCCCCTGCCTTCCTCCTCCCCCAGTTAGGCCACCAAACCACAAAGGTTGGGGGATTGCTGATCAAGTGGCCCTAACATCCAGTGCAGCAGTTTGTCCACTGCACAATTGTTTCCTAAGGGCCGCTAGTGCAGCCTTTCTCTGGGGGAAGTTGTCAAAGGAGAGGGGTTTCCCCCTGAGGATTTTTGCCCGTGGGAAAATTTCTTCAGGGGACGGGCTTAGCCACAGGTGACGAGTCACTAGGTGTTCTGACCCAAGCTTCCTTAAAAAGCATGAAGCAGAGTCCTGATCCCGGCAAAACCCCTTTTATTTACACGACTGTGAATTCCTTTCATTCACAGTCAGCAAGGCTTGGCAAACAGTCTTTAGAGGAATGTTTATCCACACGAACCTTATCTCATTTGGAGCACTGCCAGATAACTAGTTTCCAAATGCAGGGCAAGGCAAAACTTGGCACAATCTCTTATAGTCACACACACACAACTTTCCACTGTTGAAACAACCGAAGAAACGGATTGTTTCCTGCAAAATCCCCCTCCCCATTCGCTCCTCTTTTGTTTCCTATGGGAGGGGCCAATCACCTCCAAGGTGTGGCTTTACTCCCAAGTCAACCCTGCTTCCTTAGTTGTCCTTGTCTTCTGGCATCAATGCTCATGCGCACACTGGGAACAGGCTCCAGCTGTTCCTCTGCCTCGCTGCCCTTTAGCACCCGCTCTGCCTCTGATGCAGAGCCCTCGTCTGAGCTTCCCTCAACCCCCCAGGACTGGCCCATGTTCCTCCCCAACCTCCTCACTGTCCGACTCTGCCACCGGCTCTGCTGGCCGCTGGCAGGTCACAACACCGGGCTCCTTCCCTCGTACGCGGTGAGACTTTAAAAAACCCCGGGGCAAATGAGTTTCTCACCAACCGGCCAGCCGTTTCAGAGATCACTCTTGCTCTCTGTGATAATCTCCACATTGTTGTTGTTGTTGTTGTTGTTTTTGACCTGCTAATGCAAGGGATGTTCTTGGCAGTAACACAGAGCTAGGAGGACAAAAATTGGGGAAGTTAACTTGAGACGGAGAGTTGCTAGGAAGGGTTAGAGTTAGGGTAACAGCTTGTTGGGACTGTTCCAGATATTTTTAATGGACTTCCGGCGGGTAATTTTCAGACGCCTAAAAACACTCCGCTGTCAGCCTTTCCCCCCCTCCTCCCTCCAAGAAACGACCCTCTTTAAATACAGAAAGGCAGGTGGGCTTAAAGCCTCTGGACCATAATGGAGACGGATGGGATTCCGCCCGCCAATTCCTCCCTCCTTTCGCCCTGCTCCTTCCCAAGGGACTGAGAGTTAATCCCGCTCTGGTCTGCGCGCTCTGATCAAAGGTGTTTGAGTAGTAGCCCCAGGGGCAGAGCAACCCCAGGTGACGTTTGGTAGCCCTTGCCGCTGGGTTGGAGGAAGTTGGAAGAGACGCAGGATGTGGAAGAAGGGAGAGAAGTTGGGATAACCGGCCGGCTGGCTGGGAGAGCTGCCAGGACACACACTCGTCCAGCCAGTTCCTCCATGTCACATGCTGCCTTTGCTTACCTGCCATTCAGGGTTGGCTTTAACTCAGTTGGGTTTTTATTTTATTTTTTTGTGGTCAGCGCTCCCCCCCCCCCCCCGATCGTTAAGGCTGTGATGTCAGACTCGCCAGGATTCCCAGGAATAGCTGCCACGGATTTCTTCCCTGGCCGTTCGTCAGGATCGGAGGCATACCTCCAATTGCAGCAGGGAGGGAAAACTGGTTCTGTTCCTCCCCACACCCCCACCCTGAGAGGCTGTGAGTTTCTGTGGAAGGTGGTTAAGGATGTGGGCAGTGGGAACCCATCCACGGGTGGGGAGGAGGTGCGTCTCCAAAGAAATAATAAATGGAAACTAAGCAAGGAGAGCAGCAACCTAGAACAAAGGGGAAAAAAATTCCTGGCAGTGAGAACAATTAACCAGTGGAACAGCTTGCCACCAGAAGTTGTGATTGCTACAGCACTGGAAGTTTTAAAGAAGAGATTGGACAACTAATTGTCCAGGATTGTATAGGATCTCCTGCTTGAGTAGGGGGGGTTGGACTAGAAGACCTCCAGGGTCCATTCTAACTCTGTTATTCAGTTAAATTCCCCGACAATTAGAATAATTAATGTGGGACAGAAGTTGCCTTCAGAAGTTGTGGGTGCTCCAACACTGGAGGTTTTTAAGAAGAGAATGGACAGCCATTTTTCTGGAATGGTGCACTGCTTCCTGCCTGAGCAGAGGGTTGGACTAGAAGACCTCCAAGGTCCCTTCCAACTGTTTCTTTGAAAAAGGAGCCCTTTATAGCCCTTAAGGAACAGAGAGTTGGGGGGGAGGGGGAGAAAGGCCTTTAGAAGAGATTGGCCCCAGGCGAGTGTAAAACTGCTTTGATTTTGATTGGCTCTAGAGCAGGGGTATCCATCCTTGGCTTGTGGACTTCAATTCCCAGAATTCCCCAGCCAGCCAAGCTTGGTTGACCCGGATACAATCAAGATCAAGGGAGGTACTAATGCCACTCTATAAAGCCCTAGGAAGGCCACACCTAGAGTCTGTCTGCATCCAGTTTTGGTCACCACACTATAAAAAAGATGTTGAAACTTTAGAAAAAGTCCAGAGAAGAGCAGCCAGGATGATTAGGGAGCTGGAGGCTAAAACATAGGATGAACGATTGCAGGAACTGGGCCTGGCTAGTCTAGTGAAGAGAAGGACCAGGGGAGACAGGATAGCAGCCTTCCGATATTTGAGGGGTCGAGCTATTCTTCAAAGACAAGGAATAATAATGGATGGAAACTGACAAAGGAGAGATTATTTCTGACAGTAAGAACAATCAACCCACGGAACAGAAGTTGCCTTCGGACATTGTGGGAGCTTCCTCACGGGAGGCCTTGAAGAAGAGACTGCTCTGTCGTTTGTCAGAAATGGTGTAGGGTCTCCTGCGGGTTGGACTAGATGACCTACAAGGTCCCTTCCAACTCTGTTAATCTGACTTTAAGCCAAGTCTTAAAAGTTGTCAGTGTACAGTCTTTCCCCATTCCGGATTTTCTCTCTGCTGCGAAACCCTCCTGGGGAGACACCATAGGTAGCTGGAATGCCCACACCTGCCCATCTCTGGGATGTTTCCCCCGGCCCACCTCACCTTCTGCTTCTCCCTCTCGCCCCACCCCCACCCACCAGAGGTTCACCAGTAAGCAGGACGTCATCCGGCACTACAACATGCACAAGAAACGGGACAACTCCCTCCAGCATGGCTTCATGCGCTTCAGCCCCCTGGACGACTGCAGTGTCTACTATCATGGCTGCCACCTCAACGGGAAAAGCACACATTACCACTGCATGCAGGTAAATAGCAGTAGACTTATATACCGCTTCATAGGCCTTTCAGGCCTCTCTAAGCGGTTTACAGAGAGTCAGCATATTGCCCCCAACAATCTGGGTCCTCATTTTACCCACCTCGGAAGGATGGAAGGCTGAGTCAACCCTGAGCCGGTGAGATTTGAACCGCTGAACTGCTGATCTAGCAGTAGCCTGCAGTGCTGCATTTAACCACTGCGCCACCTTGGCTCTTCTGCCCAGAACTCGGCCGGCCTGGGAGAGCTAAGGATCCGGTGCGCCGAACGGTTGATCCTGGGAAGGGTGAAATGCTACCGGTTCGGGCCAGTTCGCCCCAAACCGGTCGTAAAAGAAACGCTTTAAAAAGTTTTAAAAATAAATTCCAAGGATCGCGCACCACCACTGGATGTCACACAGCGGATATTTTAAAAAACTTCTTTTTAAAGCATTTTTTTTTACTACCAGTTGGGGCAAAATGCTAAAAAAAAAAAAAAGTTTAAAAAAAGGTTCTGGCGAGCAGCTATGCAACAATAAGCTGTGCCATACTATCCCCGTGTGTGTGTGAAGTCCAGCTGCTTTTGCATTATGTGTGAGTCCGTTGTGTCGCTTTTGTGTTATTTTTGTGTAAAGGGTGAGGGTTGGATTTTGAGCTCTCTATGACTCTGTGAGGTTCCGGCTTGTTGCAGGGGCCATGTTTTGTGTGAAGTCCAGTGGCTTTTGCATTGTGTGTGAGTGAGTCCGTTGTGTCGCTTTTGTGTCATTTTTGTGTAAAGTGTGATAGTTTTTGAGCTCTCTCTGTGAGGTTCCTGCCTGTTGCCCAACAGTCACATGACCGCCAAGCCACACCTACCCAGTCACGTGACCGCCAAGCCACGCCCGCCAAGCCACGCCCACAGACCCGGCAGGGAAATGTTTTGAATTTCACCATTGGTTGATCCCCATGGAAACCGAGTTTTATTGGGGGAATAATTGCAAAGCCCCTCCCCCCTTTTCTGCAGGTTGGCATCATGGTACGAGATGCGTTTTTCCAAAAAGGGATAACGGGTGGGTTTTTTCCTTTGAGATCCCCACCCGTGGGTAACTTGCCCGCTGCCTCCGGGGAGGATGGCACTCCGGCGGGAAGCTTCCTTCTCAACTCAAGAGTTTACTCTCTGTTTGAGCGGTGACCTCTCCCCCAGCTGCTCTTTCTCTCCGGGGTTGCTCCTTTTGTGGCTGGCTGCTGTTGAGCCCATCAAATATTAAATAGGAGCCCGGTTTCAAATACGAGATCAGAGGAAGCCACCAGCTTCTGCGTTAGGAAGGAAGCGTTTGATGGGAAAGTTGGCGAGTTTGGTTCACTCCCGGAGCAGAGAATTTGAAAACCTTTCAGATTCCACCTTTTTGTTTGTTTGTTCATGGAGAGTTAAGCAGTTCCAGTATCTCAGGGGCTGCCCCAAAGGAGAGGGAGTCAAGCTATTCTCCAAAGCCCCTGAGTGTAGAACAAGAAGCAATGGACGGAAACTAATCCAGGAGAGAAGCAACTTAGAACTAGGGAGAAATTTCCTCACAGTGAGAACAATCAACCCATGGGACAGAAGTTGCCTTCGGGAGTTGTGGGAGCTTCATCCCCTGGAGGCTTTTTAAGAAGAGATTGGACTGCCGTTTGTCAGAAATGGTGACTTGGGCAGGAGGGTTGGACTAGATGACCTGCGAGGTCCCTTCTTGCAACTCTGTTCATCTGTAAATTTCCCCCATTATCAGAAAGGCCAGTGGGTCCACCAACTGAGGTCCTTCAAATGATTGGACTGCATCCAGTTTGGGTGATTTGAATATTATAAAAAAAAAAGATCTTTTTGGAAAGAGTGCAGAGAAGAACGAGAAAGAGGATTAGGGGGCCGGAGGCCAAAACATATAAAGAACAGGAGTTGCAGGAACTGGGTATGTCTAGTTGAATAAAAAGAAGGACTAGGGGAGACATGATAGCAGAGTTCCAATATCTCAGGGGCTGCCCCAAAGAAGAGGGAGTCAAGCTATTCTCCAAGGAACCTGAGGGTAGAACAAGAAGCAATGGGTGGAAACTAATCAAGGAGAGAAGCAACTTAGAACTGAGGATAAATTTCCTGACAGTGAGAACAATTCATCAGTGGAACAGAAGTTGCCTCCAGAAGTTGTGAATGCTCCAACACTGGAAGTCTTTAAGATGTTGGATAACCCTTTGTCTGAAGTGGTGAAGGGTTTCCTGCCTAAGCAGGGGGCTGGACTAGAAGACCTCTAAGGTCCCTTCCCACTTTGCTATTCTAAATCTCTTAAATAGCAGCCTTTGCCCCCCACAAGCCTTTCCCCTTTTTCATGTCCATAATAGGTCTGGACAAAAAAAATACCCAGTTCGTTGTTTATACCAAGGGGAACTTTTTCATGCTTTACCCACAATGAGCCCTATTGGAAATTATTCACCGGGAGAATTTTGTGGGTTTGTTTTTTGTTTAATTTCTTCTTTTAACGCCACTCCGGGTCTGTCTTTTTTCACGGTGTCAGTGGGGGGGGGGGGAAGGGGGGAGAGGCCCTTGTTAGATTGGAAATAGTTTTGGAATAGCTTCCCCCCCTCCCCACCCCCCCTCCCTTGCATGCTCTCTGGACGTTTGTCAGATGCTTTCTTCTCAACCCAAGGTGAACCGGTGTGTGTGTGTGTGTGGGTGTGTTTGTGTGTTTTAGTTTGCTTCAACTTCTGAGATGGTACAGGCATTGGCACCCAAGCCTCAGAAGGAGGTAGAGAAAGCAGGGACTTTCTCTCTCTCTCTCTCTCCTCCAGCGGGCACATGGGCCTTGTCACATTCTCCTGGAATTTTACTCAATATGGCAAGTTTGCCCCGAGCTGGAGAGAGAGAGAGAGAGAGAGAAAGAGAGACACATCCTGCATTCCTTCTTCCCTTGTAGGCAGCCTTAAAACGAAGCTGGTCATAGGCCCAAATCCTTCCACTAGCCAGAGCCCCCATCCCCAATAACGGAGAGGTTTGGAGGGTGAAAGGGTGACCAGACCACCACTCTGCTTTATGTGGGTTGTTATCTTTTTCTCTCTCTCCCCCTCTCACTCACTCCCTCTCTCGCTCTCGCTCTCTCCCCCCTCCCTCCCTTCCTTCATCTCTCTTTCTCTCTCTCCCCTTCTCCCTCCCTTCATCCCTCTCCTTCTCTCTGTCCTGCTTCCTCTCCCTCCCTCCCTCTTTCCCCCTCCCTTTGTCTTTCTCTTCCCCTCCCTCCCTTTGTCTCTCTCTCAATCTCTCTCCCACTTCCTCCCTCTCCCTTCCTCCCGTTCTCTCCCTCTCTCCCCCTCCCTTCATCTCTCTTTCTCTCCCTCTCTCCCCCTCCCTTCGTTCATCTCCCTCTCCCCCCTTCCTCCCTTCATCTCCCACTCCCTCTCTCTCTCCCCCTCCCTCCATCTCTCTTTCTCTCTCCCACCTCCTCCCTCTCTCTTTCCCCTTCCCTTCCTTCGTCTCTCTTTCTCTCCCCCCCCCCTCTCTCCCTTCCTCCCACTCCCCCTTCCTTTTTTTCCTGTGGACCCAGAGCTCACAGGCTGCACCATTAGCAGAGGTGGGAAGGGGGTCTTTTCTGCAAGGGACCCCCCCCCCTAATCAGGGAGAGAAGCAACCTAGAACTAAGGAGAAATTTCCTGACAGTGAGGACAATTAATCAGCCGAACGAGTTGCCTCCAGAAGTTGTTCCATCCCTTTTGAGAAGAGATTCAATAGCCATTTGTCTGAAATGGTCTACTTTGAGTAGGCGGTTGGACTAGAAGTCCTCCAAGGTCCCTTCCCATTCTGACACCAATCCTTTGGTCCCCTCTCTTTTGCTTTCCTTCCTTCCTCTGTTTCTTTTTCCCCCCTCTGGTAAGAAGTGAAATGTCAGAGGTTCTAGTAACTGTCACACTTGGAGAACCTGGCTTTATTTTAAAAAAACAACAACTCACAACTCTGCAACTTTCTGACTAGTTGCCGCAATTCCCCTCCCTCCCACAGGTGGGCTGCAACAAGGTGTACACCAGCACCTCCGACGTGATGACCCACGAAAACTTCCACAAGAAGAACACGCAGCTGATCAATGATGGCTTCCAGCGGTTCCGGGCCACAGAAGACTGCGGCACGGTGGACTGCCAGTTCTACGGGCAGAAGACCACCCACTTCCACTGCAGGTGGGCACGGGGGCAAGAGGAAAAAAAGGTTCTCACTGGGTAGGTGGGCATCCCTTACCTTCTGTACAGTTTTTCTCCGCGCGAGGCCCCTGCCCAGCATCGGTTAGGACCAAGGAAAGAAGGCATTTGACGGGGTTGACAGGGTCTTGGCTTCACTGGGCTGCATTGGGGAAAGGACATTCATGGTGATCAGTCTAGGTCAGTGGTCCCCAAGGTGGGGCCTATGCCCCACGGGGGGAGGGATTTGATTTTTAATGGGGGCAAATTGAACCTTGTTTAAACCAAATTAATGGCCTTCTAGGCTTCCTCCACGTGAGTAGAGTCCACTTTTAGAGTAAAGTAAGAATTGTATGTCATGGGTGGGGGGGAGGGGGGGTCAGGATTTTAAAGATGCTTAGGTGGGGCATTAGGAACCACTGGTCCACGTGATCAGCGGCCCACAACCTTTGGGACACCAGGGACCCATTTTGTGGAGAGAGGTTTTCCCACGCACCGGAGGAGGCATGGTTTCACCCACTGCCTGCATCCCCTGGATGGGACTTTGCTTGTTCGCGTGGAGCGCTTTCTGGCATGCTGCGGACTGATGCCGGTCCACGAATTGGGGGGTTGGTCTAGGCCAATATCTGAGGAAGACCGGTGTCCAAATTTTCTTTGTCCTTGAACAACAGTCCGGGCCTTTTGGAATCCGTGGCTCTGATGTGTCTTGCTTGCTGAACGGGGCAGCTCTCGGAGTCCGATAAATGTATCCGTGCATTAATGCTGGAGGTTGGAGCCCACAGGTTTTAGAAGTGGGGCCCAAGAGGTCAAGTCCAGATCTTCTCTCCCATGAAAGCCATTGTTTCAGCAAAGATCGCAAGATGGCCTTGCGTGGATTTTCCCCTTGTCTCTGAAGAGGTTCATGTGGTTGACTTCCTGCCTTGCTTTCAGTTCTCAGTTTAACCTCTAGCGCAGAGTTCGCTGAACTTTCTGACTTTGCGGGCCAGCGCAGGGCCGGGGCGGGGTAGGGAACGGTTCCATGCGAGTGGCAGGCAAGTGTGCACATGCACAGCTCCACTTGTGTGAGTAGCAAGTAATCCTCGCCGCCGCTCGCACAAATGGAGCATTCACACAGATGCTTGCTGCGTGGGCAAGGGGCACGCACACGGGCGGTACACAGACACACACTTGCTGCTTTGGTTCTGAACAGCTCACAGCCCGGTAGTGGACCACACCCCAGGGGTTGGGAACCCCAGTTCTAGCGAATTTCTGTCTGAAATCCTGCCATGCCAAGACACGAAGGCAGGACACGCTCAGCTGCCTGGTCCGTAGCTCCAAGGATCGGCCACTTCAGGGGGACTTCACCGTCCCATGGGGCAAGGTGAGTGACAGGGCTCTTCCTGGGCCTGACCCATCCCTTTCTCTCTCGCAGGCGGCCCGGTTGCACCTTCACCTTCAAGAACAAGTGCGACATCGAGAAGCACAAGAGCTACCACATCAAGGACGACGCCTACGCCAAGGACGGGTTCAAGAAGTTCTACAAGTACGAGGAGTGCAAGTACGAGGGCTGCGTCTACAGCAAGGCCACCAACCACTTCCACTGCATCCGGCCCGGCTGCGGCTTCACCTTCACCTCCACCAGCCAGATGACCTCGCACAAGCGCAAACACGAGCGCCGGCACATCCGCAGCTCGGGCATGCTGGGCTTGCCCGCCTCGCTGATGGGTGCCAAGGAGAACGAGCAGGAGGAGTCCAGCAACGACGACCTGATCGACTTCTCCGCCATGAGCTCCAAGAACTCCAGCCTGAGTGCCTCTCCCACCAGTCAGCAGTCTTCCATCTCCTTGATCGTGCCGGGCACCCCCTCCACCTCAGCCGCCGAGCTGGCCGCCTCGCAAGCTGCCAGCAAACCCGCCGGCAATATGCCCTCGGCTTCCAAAATGCCCGCCCTGCTCTCTCAAACCCTCCCAAGCAATATCCCTTTGGCCCTGGCCCTGCCCAACGCGGCGCTTCCAGGAACGGCAGGCTCTTACTTCCCCATGCTCCCCGGCCGGGTCTCGGCCCAGCTGTCCACCAGCTCAAGCAGCTTGCTAGCCGCCGGCACGGCGAGTACCAATCCGGCATCTTCAGCCAGTTCGCCTTCGCCGGCCCTCTCGGGTTCTGGCGAGGGGGCGGCCACCTCTTCGCCGACCCCAGTGGCCTCCATCATGGAGAAGATCTCGGCCAGCAAAGGGTTGATTTCGCCCATGATGGCTCGGTTAGCGGCAGCGGCTCTGAAATCCTCCGTATCGGTGGAGGCAGGTGAGTCCCCCGGCAGGCTCTCTTCCTTGGACCAGTTCATAGGGCTAAATTCCAAAGGGGAGGCCTGGCAGATCATCTCCCATGGAGAGAAGGAGGGATTACTTTCCATTAAGCCAAGATCTGAAGATCCAGGTTTTGGGTAACTCACAAGTAGAGCTTCCACCAGACTGGAATCGGGAATTATTTCCCCTCTTTTCAAATCTAGCTCGGACTAAGTCTCGTGGCATGGGAGGAAAAACAGATTCCGTGTTTCCCCGAAAATAAGAAGGGTCTTATTTTCTTTTGACTCCTGAAATAAGCGCTTGGCCGTATTTTCAGGGAGGTCTTATTATTTTTGAGATGCAGGAGGCGGCTTAACCTTGGCCCGTGGATCAGCTGACCCAGAGAGGGCCGGATGTTCTGTCTCTGTTTCTGGAAAACTCTTACCAGCCTTAGCGTCACTGGGCCTGCCGCTCTTTTTGCGGCCGCCACTAAGAGAAGGGGCGCAGTAGCTAGTAGCTCCACAACGCCGTTCCGCATGGATGGCAGGTGCATGTGGGGCGCATGGGACATGTCCCCCCCCCCAGGAAAGGGTGGGGACTGGCTGCGCATGCGGTTAAATCTTTTAGGGGAGGACTTATTTTAGCGCATTCGCTCAAAAGCCCGATTGGGCTTATTATCCAGGGAGGTCTTATTTTCGGGGAAATTTCCCAAGAAGTCTTTTATTCTTCACATTATTATTATTATTATTTTTTAAAGCCAGGAAGGGAGGTAAGGGAAATCTTCCTTAATAAGGAGAGTGGTCATTGATAGATCTATTTCTCTCCCCCTCCCCCTTTATTTTATTTTTATTTTTTAATAAAAAGCCACTTGCTGTCTGTGGAGCAGTTCCCCATCAGCCGAAGTGCCTCTGGGCAAATTAATATTTTAGTCAGCGTAGTGGCCAAAAGCTCAGCTGACACGTTCACGTCAGCAACTTTTCCCTGTCCTGGTTTAAGCCTTCCCCGCACGCAGGGCCTTGCCTTCGCTTCAGGAGGTTCGTGGGGGGGGGGGGTGGTCTCGGATTCCTTTTGGGGACCCCGCTCTGCCTAACAAGAGTCAGCGGTTTGGGAAGAAGGAGGAAGGCCGAGGAGGCGCTGGTGGGAGGCCGCTCGGTCGAGACCCTGCGTTTCGGGGCCGAGGTGGGGGGTGTCAGGCGGGTTGGAACCAATGGGATTGGGTGTCATTTTCGATCGAGCTGACATGGCAGACGTTCCTTCTGGGCATGCTCAGTGGAGAGACCGGTGCCAGTCACCAAGGCAACATGGAGGCTGGGGAACGGGAAGGGGTCTTGACTAGCAGTCCAGACCTGCCACATTGCCTCAACATTAACGGCATCTTTAATAAACGTTGAAGAGGCAGCCCCACAAATGAGTTATGACAGCTTGCACAGAGCATCAGATCTCCCCCTACGCTCCTTCCGTCCGTCTCCCTTTAAAGAGCCCACAGCCTGGACAACTTTGACATAATTTTTGCAATAATTATCACTTGAAGAATTTCCACACCAAGGATGGACGTCAGACCCCATCACGTCAGCCCGGCAATAAATGCTGACCAGCCAACCTGGCCTCTCTCTCTTCCCCACACGGCCCGGGTGGTGGGCGGGGGGGGGGGGAAGGGTTGTTGTGTGTGTGTGATTGTAAACCGATGCATTATTTCTTAACGTTATTTGTGGGTTGATTTCCATGATTTTATTTAGTGACACATTGTGTTCTCTGTCTCTCTCTCTCTCTCTCTCTTCCTGTCTCCCTCTGTCTCTCTCTCTCTCTCTGGGTCTCTGTGTGTGTATGTGTCTCTCTCTCTCTCTGTGTCTCTGTCTGTGTGTGTATGTCTCTTTCTCTCTCTGTGTATCTCTCTGTGTTTGTGTGTCTGTCTGTCTGTCTCCCTCTGTCTCCCTCTGTCTCTATCTCTCTCACTCTCTGTGTCTCTGTCTCTGTGTGTATGTCTCTTTCTCTTTGTGTGTCTGTGTGTGTCTTTCTCTGTCTCTCTCTGTCTCTATCTGTGTGTTTGTGTGTGTCTCTCTCTGTATGTGTATGTGTCTCTCTGTCTCTCTCTCTGTCTCTCTCTGTCTCTGTGTGTTTCTCTCTGCCTCTGTGTGTGTCTCTCTCTCTGTCTCTCTGTCTGTCTCTCCCCACTTATCTTCTTTCCCGCGTGCAGGAAACGGGCAGCCCATAACACCTGGACGGTTCAACCCAACACAAATGAAGTCCGAGGTGGCTGAGAATCCTGGCTCGGGACCCACCGCAGCCCAGGACTCCTTGCAGGAGCACAGCTTGGACCTTAGAATGAAAGATCCTGGGTAAGAAAGGGTGGGCCTCTAGCACAGAGGAGAACAAACAACCCAATTTGAGGACACCTCCCCCCACCCAACCCCCCCCCCCCCTTGCCATTGGCCAACTCAGCTGGGCCCAAGACACCTGGAGATTGAGAGATTGAGATTGAGATTGATATGCCGCCCTTCTCCCAAGGACTCAGGGCGGCGTACAACAATGAAAAGAAACACATAATACAAAAGTTTTTAAAAAAATGGACACCAGTTGCCTCTCCTTTGAGCTGCAGAAGACACAGATGTCTGGAAGTCTGTGCGAGTGGAGATACCTCCCACTCCAAGGAGATTAAAGCTTTTCGGTGGCCCTGGTGTGTCTTAGCCCTCCCTGCCCGTTTGACCTCCCAGTCAGAGGTGACCATCGTGGTTGAGCTATAAGCGGTGGTGGGATCCTACCAGTTTAACAACCGGTTCGGCGTTTGCGCGCGCTGCACACAGTTTTGAGAAAAAGTACCTTCCTCATTACCACTGGGGAGGAAAACAGCTGAGGCGTGGCAGAGCGGCGACTCAGCTGAGAAGATGTAGGTGAATAAAGCACAGGGATGGATGGGTGGGCCCACTTCATTGTCGGAGCGAACCAGTTTGTCCAAACTAGTCCGAACCGGCTGAATCCCACCCCTGGCTATAAGCCAGCCTTCCCAGCCAACTTCCTTCTCTATCTTCTGAGCCGTTGGCCTCCTCTTCCAACACAGTGGAGAGGAGAAGGCTCCCATCTGGGATCAGGTTTAGAAGGGGAGGTTGGGGTGCTTCCGGTGGGCCATTGGGTCGGTCTCCCTCATCCCCTGGGAGGGAGGGAGGGCTGTATCCCTGGAGAAGAGGGGGAGAAGAAAGCCTCGGGGACCTCCCTGACTTCCTCAGGGCCTTTTCCTTGCCGGGTGGGCTTCCTTGCCTCCTAGTCCTTCGTACGCATCAGGTGGAAGGCGGGGAAAGGGGTTGCCAATTGGAAAGGAGAATTAATTGCCTCTCCCCATTGCACATCTTAACTAAACCCTGTTGGTTTGTGTGTTCCAGTAATGAATCAAATGGCCACACAGTCTCGGCAAATTCATCTCTTTTATCCTCGCTTATGAATAAGGTAAGAGCCATCCATCAAGAGCCTTTCATTCCCCCCCCCACTCCCCCACCCACCCAGAGAAATTAAAGCCAGAGAGGGGGAGAACGCGTTTGTTTTTTAATGTTTTGCCTCTAATAAGATGAGTTTGTACCATTTAAATTTTGAGACCATTTTTCATCGGGTATAATTTCAGAGCCACTGCTTACGAATTAATTTAATGAACTGGCTGAAGAAATATATTGCAGCCCCTGACACACACTCTCCCTCTGTGTGTGTGTGTGTGTGTGTGTGTCTCTCGCTCTCTTTCTCTTTCTATCTTCCTCCCTCTCTGTCTCTCTCTTTCTCTTCTTTCTCCCTCTGTCTCTCTCTTTCTTTCTCTTTTTCTCTTTCTCCCTTTCTCCCTCTCTGTCTCTCTCTCTTTCTATCTCTTTCTCCCTCTCTCTGTCTCTCTCTCCATCTCTCTGTGTCTGTCTCTCTCTTTTTCTATCTCTTTCTCCCTCTCTCTTCCTCTCTGCCTCTCTCTGCCTCTTTCTTTCTGTGTGTCTCTGTCTCTCTCTGTCTCCCGCTCTGTCTCTCTCTCTTTCTATCACTTTCTCCCTCTTGCTGCCTTTTTCTCTCTGTCTCTCCTTCCCTCTCTCTGTCTGTGTCTGTCTCTCTTTGTGTGTCTCTCTCTGTGTCTCTGTCTCTCTTTGTCTCCCTCTCTGTCTCTGTCTGTCTCTCTCTGTGTGTGTGTGTCTCTCTCTCTCCACCACCCCCACCCCATGGAAGAAGGAGAACTCTGAGTTTGGGCTTGCTTTTTTTTTTCCCTTCAATTTCGGAGCCAGCCACTTTTTTTGCTTTACGAGCGCTGTGTCATTTACATTTAAAAGTTTCGAAGGGGTGGAGGAGTCTTCTTTTTCCTTTGTTTTTCCGAGAATGGAAAAGAAGAAGGTGGAAAAAAAAGGCACACCAAAATTTGGAGCTAGGCAGACTTCTCTTGAAAGTCTTTTGCTTTTTTAAAAAAAAAAAATGCACTGGGCCCTTTTACGAAGACCATTATTTAAATTATGCATCCGTCTCTGATGTTTTTTTTCTCTCCCCCTCCTTCCTTCTGTAAATGTTAAATACAATTTTGGCTAAGAGTGTTTGTCTTGCCTTACATAGCCAAGGTCCACTTGGAGAACGGCTTCTCCTCAAAGCCAAAGTTGGGGGGGGGGGGTTTCCTTTGGAGGCTTTGCTCTGAATCTGCCATCCAGGCAGGGCTGAGAAAGTTCCCAGAATGACTCTGTAACTTGGCTTGGAGCTGCGTCCATTCCCCCCCCCCCCCCAGGTTTCTCATTTTAAGGCTAGCATTAACCACCTTAGCGCAAGTGATAGAAATAGCACATTTAATTTAAAATTATTTTTTTTTAAAAAAGAAATAGCCTTTAGACACATACTGCTTCACCATGCTTTCTAGCACTCAGTAAGCGGCTTAGAGAGTCAGCATACTGCCCCCCAAACAATCTAGATCCCTCATTTGACCAACCTCAGAAGGATGGAAGGCTGAGTTGACCTTGAGACAGTCGGGATTGAACTCCTGGCTGTGGGCAGAGTCAGCCTGCAATACCCCATTCTAACAGGAAGGAAGGAAGGAAGGAAGATAGCAATAGCCCTTAGACTTACATCCCGCTTCACTGTGCTTTACAGCCCTCTCTAAGCGGCTTACAAAGTCAGTGTACTGCCCCCCCCCCCAACAATCTAGATTCCTCATTTGACCGACCTCGGAAAGATGGAAGGCTGAGTCGACCTGGAGACGGTCGGAATTGAACCATTGGCGGTCGGCAGAGTTAGTCTGCAATGCGGCATTCTGACCTCTCCACCACCAGGGCTCATATGATAGCAAGGGGTCTTGTCCTTCCATCAAAGGAGCAGCAAATGCTCCGTCAGAGAGAGAGAGACAGACAGACAGACAGACAGACAGACAGATAGACAAACAGAGAAGGGGAATGCCCCACCCCACCAGGAGAGGAATTCATTCAGACCAAACCACCTCATAAGCCAAGCTTGCTGGGGATGATGGGCGTTCAGCAGCTTGCTTCGAACTGCTCCGGGAGAGTGTGATGGAGGATCGGGCTTGTCAGCTGGAAAGCTGGCAGCCCAGGTTCGAGACTCAAGTGCCACGCGACGGGATGAGCTCCTGTCCTCAGCTCAGCTCCTGCCAAAGTAGCCATTCAAAAGCTTGCAAGCACGAGTAGATAAATAGGCACCACTTCGGTGGGAAGGTAACAGAGATCCACTCAGGAAATTCTGGGCTTTCACTCTTAATGCCAAGATCCTTTTTCTGCCCACAGATGTCACAGAATAACCCGAACCTGGGGAACCTACTCGGCCTGAAAGGGGAGAGTGATGGTGGGCCCCTGGCAGCCGCAGGAGATGCCACCCAGTACCTGGGCAAGACAGTGAAGGCTCTCGTTCAGGAGAAGCTGGCGGAGCCCTGGAAGATGTACCTGCGCAGGTGAGGGCAGGAAGAGGGCAATGGGTCAAAAGGCTGCTGGGAGGCCAGTGCTGCCCCACCGAACGCCTGGGGGCCGGGCTGCAAGGAACCATCCCTGCCCTTCTGTGGCTGCTCGAGGCGGTTCTTGCGTTGGGCACCGAAGCAGCACGGAGGGCACAGTGCCAGGGCTCTGGTTAGATTCCAGTATTTCAAGCATCATCACTTCCCATGCAGGACTTGAGCTATTCTGCCCGTTAATGGAATTTAACCCTGTCTCGACTTCCGTAAAGACGTTTTGCAATAAAAATAGGCGCGTGAAACAGGAGCCCAGCATGACTAAAAGCTAGAAGTCCAATCTACTAGTTCTCTCCGTTGGGAAATCCAGAGCTGGCCTGAAAGAGCCAGAGGGATTTATTGGGCACTCCGAAAGAAATTGAAGCACCATCAAGTGCATCTCATGGAGTGTTCCCTGCTCCTTTCCCTGAGTTCATAGAATATAGCCACGATGGCAAACCTATGGCACGCAGGCCACAGGTGGCATGCAAAGCCCTCTCTGTGGGCACGCGAGCCGTCGCCCCAGCTCAGATCCATTGTGCATGCGCCTCCCACCGGCCAGCTGATTTTCAGATCTCTGCTGCCCATGCGTGGGGGTGGGGCGCATGTGGGAGATGCGCGCATAGGCGCAGGGGCCGTGCACACATGCACAGGGGTCATGCCCATGCACGGAGGGCAGTGAGCAGGGGTGGCCTGATTTTGCTCCCAGGAGGCTGCAGGGAAGCTTACTAGGCCCAAAATGGGGCACGGTGTGTGTGTGTGGCATGCCCGCTGCCCCGAGGTCTATTTTTGCTCGCAGGAGGCTTCAGGGAGGCCTACAAGGCCCAAAACGGGGCACGGTGTGTGTGTGGCATGCCCGTCCCCCCGCCCCTGAGGCCTTTTTTGCTCCCAAGAGGCCTACTAGGCCCAAAATGGGGCACAGGGTATGTGTGGCATGCCCGCACCCCCCCCCTCCCGCCCCTGAGGCCTTTTTTTTCTCCCAGGAGGCTTCAGGGAGGCCTACTAGGCCCAAAACAGTGCACAGTGTGTGAGTGGCATGCCCTCCGCCCGAGGCCCATTTTTCCTCCCAGGATGCTGCAGGGAGGCCTACTAGGCTCAAAATGGGGCGTGGGGTGGTGGTCGCGCTCGCATGCGTGCGGGGTGGGGAGAAGCCCAAGGGGTCACACACGTATGAGCAGGGTGCAGGGCACGTGGGTGGGTGTCACATATGCATTGCATTATTTTGGCATGCGGCGACAAAAAGTTTAGCCCTCACTGGAATATAGAATAACAGAGTTGGAAGGGACCTTGGAGGTCTTCTAGTCCAGCCCGCTGCTCAGGCAGGAAACCCTATATCATTTCAGACCAATGTTTGTCCGGTCTCTTAAGTTCTTCTTTTCTCGTGGGTTATACTGCAGAAGCAGAAATCAAGAAGGTTCCTTTGTGACCCACCACTGTTTGTACCTCAATTCTTTTAAAAAACACCCGAGTTAAGAATCACCAGCCAGGGAGCCCCATGTATTACATTTCCTTTCCCCTCCTGGAGTCTTTCCCGTCTTTGAAAAGAGATTCGGTTTTTCCTGAAAAGCCCTGGAGGGCCTGTGAAGTTGCGTGTGACTTTTCTGTGCGACACAACAATCCTCTTATACAATACAGTAGCAGAGTTGGAAGGGACCTTGGAGGTCTTCTAGTCCAACCCCCTGCCTAGGCAGGAAACCCTATACCATTTCAAACAAATGGCTATCCAACATCTTCTTAAAGACTTCCAGTGTTAGGGCATTTGCAACTTCTGGAGGCAAGTTTTTCCACTGATTAATAGTTCTCACTGTCGGGAAATTGGCATTGGAGGCTAAAACGTATGAAGAACAGTAGCAGGAACTGGGTATGTCTAGATTAATGAAAAGAAGGTCTAGGGGAGACATGATAGCAGTCTTCCAATATCTCAGGGGCTGCCCCAAAGAAGAGGGAGTCAAACTATTCTCCAAGGCACCTGAGGGCAGAGGACAAGAAGCAATGAATGGAAACTAATCAAGGAGTGGAAGCAACTTGGAACTAAGGAGAAATTTCCTGACAGTGAGAACTATTAATCAGTGGAACAGAAGTTGCCTCCAGAAGTTGTGAATGCTCCAACACTGGAAGTTTTTAAGAAGATGTTGGACATCCATTTGTCTGAAGTAGTATAGGGTTTCCTGCCTAAGCAGGGGGTTGGACTAGAAGACCTCTAAAGTCCCTTCCAACTCTGCTATTCTATTTTTTCCATATATATATATATATATATTACACATACACACACACACACACACACACACACACACACGAGTTGTGTCGCTTTCTTTCAGTAGAAAGGACACCTTCATCTGTGTTTTTCCAGTATGTAAATGTATTTAAATTCAGCCGATTCAAAGCCAAACAGTTAATTAAAAGATTGACCCTCCTAGGAAATTATAGCCCGGCTTCTTCCTTGTCCAGCAGGCCTCCCCTCCCCCTCTTTGTCCCACAGTTATCTGCCCGATCAGCTGGGCCATTATGCTTCAGCCCAAGGAAGGGGCGTCCTTGTCTCCCCATTCAAAGCTGAGCCGGGAATGAAAATTTCCTGCCGCTTGCAGAATGAGGCTGGGGTGGGAATTGGAAGCGGTCTTTAAAATGGAGAGGAGGGGAACTCTGGGCCAATGAGGCAGACGCTAGAATAGAATACAGAATAGAATGGAATGGAATTCAGATTAGAACAGAATAGAGTAGGATAGGATAGGGATAGGATAGAATAGAATAGGGAATGGAGTGGCTTGGGTTGGGATAGAATAGAATAGAATGCACAATAGAATGGAATGGAATTCAGATTAGAACAGAATAAAGTAGAGTAGAATAGAATAGGGATAGGATAGGATAGAATACAGAATGGAGTGGGTTGGGATGGGATAGAATAGAATGCAGAATAGAATAGAATAGAGATTAGAATAGAGTAGAATTCAGAATAGAATAAAATAGTATAGAATATAGAATTCAGAATACATAAAATAGAATAGAATTCAGATCAGAATAGAATATAGAATAGAATAGAATTCAGAATAGAATAAAATAGAATAGAATATAGAATAGAATAGAAAATATGGAATGGAATGGAATGATGAATAGATTAGATTAGATTAGAATAGAATAGAAAATTTGAAATGGAATGACAAATAGAATAGAATAGAACAGAATAGAATTCTTTTATTGGCCAAGTGTGATTGGACACACAAGGAATTTGTATTTGGTGCATAGGCTCTCAGTGTACGTACATACATACATACATACATACATACATACATACATACATACATACATACATATTCATCAAGAATCATAGGATATAATACTTAGTGATAGTCATAGGATACCATATAAGCAATTAGATTGTACTAGGAAACAAATAAAACCATATAAATTGTATAATGATACAAGCAACGTGGATATGACCATAAGTGGGAAGAGATAGGTACTAGTAAGGATGAGAAGAATAGTAATGCAGCTTTAGTGAATAGTTTGACAGTGTTGAGGGAATTATTTGTTTAGCAAAGTGATGGCATTCAGGGAAAAAAACTGTCCTTGTGTCTAGTTGTTCTGGTATGCCGTGTCCTATAGCGTCGTTTTGAGGGTAGAAGTTGAAACAATTTATGTCCAGGCTGCGAGGGGTCTCTAGATGTTTACACAACCCTCTTTTTGACTCATGTAGTAAGATGCCCGTGCAGTTTCAAGCTTCCTCTCTTCTTCCTCCTCCTCCTTTGGCAGGTTTGGCACCAAAGATTTCTGCGATGCCCAGTGCGACTTCCTGCACAAGGTGCATTTCCACTGTGTGGTGGAAGAGTGTGGCGCTCTTTTCAGCACCGTGGATGGAGCTGTGAAGCATGCCAAGTAAGTCCCGGGCATCGGCTGGTGTGTGTGTGCGCGTGTGCGTGTGTGTGGAGATCCTTGAGTCTGGGAGTTTTCAAGCCAAAACCCCAGAGCTTTGCCCTCACCAAGAGATACCCTGGAGATTTGGATCACCCACACTTTGCCCACTTTCAGAGATACATATGAACTGGGCTCCCGCCCCAGGAGTTTTGGGTAGCCCCTTAAGTGGGAGGGGAAGGTGAGAGACCCTCAGTTGAATGTCACCCTGTATGTCATAATGACATTTTTAAAAAGTTTGTGACGCTGCCCAGAATCAGTCTTAGGAATTTGCCAGAAACCAACGCTAAGAGCCCCTGTTCAAAAACGAGCAGGAGACCACCAAGCGATGCCTAAATGGGGCGACTGAATGAGCTGCTCTAGCTGTCAGCATTTGTGGCTGATGGATCCCACGCTCTCTCTCCTCATCCCTCTCCGTAGCTTCCACTTCCGAACAGAGGGAGGCGCCGCGAAGGGAACCTCGGAACACGCCTTCCCGACTCCGGCTGAGAGCAAGACCTCCATCCCGCCTTCCTCTCCATCCGCCGCGTCCGCCATTCTGGCCACCGCCTCAGCCGCAGAGGGCCCTGCCGCCTGCCCGGCTAGTGTGCCGTCCGCTCCCACGCTCCTGGCCTGGAAACAGCTGGCTTCCACCATGTCTCAGCTGCCCGTCTCGGGGCCCGGGCTGGCCACGTCCCCGATAGCCACCACTTCCCTGGAGAATGCCAAGCCCCAGGTCAAGCCGGGCTTCCTGCAGTTCCAAGAGAAGTGAGTGGCTCTTTTGGACGGGTGGTGTGGGGTCAAGGGGGGGACCAAGGCAGGTCTTCTAGCAGAGGTGGCTCTTCAATCCCAAGGACCGGCCTATAGATTTTCACTGCTCTCCTCTCCTATGCCTTGTATGCATCTGCAGAGCTAGGGTGGGGCTTTGCTAGCAGCAGTGGCTCTTCCATCCCAAGGACCGGCCTATAGATTTTCACTGCTCTCCTCTCCTATGCCTTCTATGCATCCACGCATCAGGCACTGGACCCAGCTGTTTCTCTTCCTCATCGGCCACTTCCAGACCTGGGGGCTGTTGACTCTTCATCTGAGGGCTGATGGACGGATGGCCAGGCTCCGCCTCTGTCTCTCTCTCACGCTCTCTCTGCCAATTCCATTCCCTCTCCCCCCTCGGAGCTCTCAGGTTGCCTTGAGGCTGACCCTGACTCCCACACCTCCTTCTCTTCCTCCTCCGATTCGGCTGCTGGAGGGGGCGGTGGCCAAAAGGCCAGACCCCCATCCCCGTTAGCCAAAAGGGCTCATTTTGGATCTCTCCTCCAGCGATCCTTGCCTGGCCACGGACTGCAAGTATGCCAACAAATTCCACTTCCACTGTCTCTTTGGGAACTGCAAGTACGTGTGCAAGACCTCGGGGAAGGCTGAGTCCCACTGCCTCGACCACATCAACCCCAACAACAACCTGGTGAATGTGCGTGATCAATTCGCTTATTACTCCCTGCAGTGTCTCTGCCCAAACCAGGTAAGTCCGACGGAAGGAGAGAATGGGAGGGGGGGGTGGCTGGGATGCAGGAAGACCCCATAGGAAATTAGAAAAGGCTGGTCTCCACCAGGTAGAGATAGTCCTCAACTTATAACAGTTCTAGCAACTGTTCAAAGGGTGGCTCAGTGGCTAAAGACACTGAGCTTGTCGATCAGAAAGTTCGGCCGTTCGGCGGTTCAAATCCCTAGCGCCGCGTTACCGAGTGAGCTCCCGTGACTTGTCCCAGCTTCTGCAGTTCGAAAGCACGTAAAAAATGCAAGTAGAAAAATAGGAACCACCTTTGGTGGGAAGGTAACAGCGTTCTGTGCGCCTTTGGGCGTTGAGTCATGCCAGCCACATGACCATGGAGACGTCTTCAGACAGCGCTGGCTCTTTGGCTTTGCAACGGAGATGAGCAGTGCCCCCTAGAGTCAGGAACGACTAGCACATATGCGCAAGGAGAACCTTTACCTTTACCTTTGGCCTGGAGATTGGGGGGGGGGGGTGACTATTCTCACGAAACTGACCCTCCCTCCTCTCCTGCCTGCAGCACTGTGAGTTCCGCATGCGGGGGCATTACCACTGCCTTCGCCCCGGCTGCTTCTTCGTGACCAACATCACCACCAAGCTGCCCTGGCACGTGAAGAAACACGAGAAGGCTGAGCGGAGAGCCGCCAATGGTTTCAAGTACTTCACCAAGCGGGAAGAATGCGGCAGGCTGGGTAAGCGGATGGGACGGTGGGGGGACACACCGACGAGCCATCCCTTGCTCACTCGCTCCCTTTCCTTCCGGGGAGGTTAAGCAGACAAACCATGTTTTTTTTTTCAACTTGCCGTTTTATTCATTTGAATTTGTCCCTTTAATCAATGGCTCCTCCTTCCCCGATAAGCAGCTGGAGGTCAAATATTGAAATCCAGGGTTGTGATGCCCAACGAGGCAGTCCTTCCTTCTCCTGTAGTGAGCACAAACCGCTTCTTGGACCCTGCTGGCCGTCAGTTCCTGAGGGGGGCAAACAGGAATAGAATATAATAGAATTAAGAATATAGAATAGAATAGAATTAAGAAAATAGAATAGGATAAGAAGAGAATAGAAATAGAGGAATAGAATAGAATAGAAATAGAGGAATAGAATAGAGTAGAGTAGAATAGAATTAAGAAAATTAGAATAGAACAGAACAGAATAGAATATGGAATAGGAATAGAATAGGAGAATACAAGAATAGAATAGACTAGAATAGAATAGAAATAGAGGAATAGAATAGAATTAAGAATATAGAAAAGAATAGAATTAAGAAAATAGAATAAGAATAGAATAGAAATAGAGGAATAGGAAAGAATAGAATAGAATTAAGAATATAGAAAAGAATAGAATTAGGAAAATAGAATAGAATAAGAATAGAATAGAAATAGAGGAATAGAATAGAATTAAAAATAGAAATAGAGGAATAGGAAAGAATAGAATAGAATTAAGAATATAGAATAGAATAAGAAAAGAATAAGAATAGAACAGAATAGAACAGAAATAGAGGAATAGAATAGAATTAGAAATAGAGGAATAGGAAAGAATAGAATAGAATTAAGAATATAGAAAAGAATAGAATTAGGAAAATAGAATAGAATAAGAATAGAATAGAAATAGAGGAATAGAATAGAATTAAAAATAGAAATAGAGGAATAGGAAAGAATAGAATAGAATTAAGAATATAGAATAGAATAAGAAAAGAATAAGAATAGAACAGAATAGAACAGAAATAGAGGAATAGAATAGAATTAGAAATAGAGGAATAGGAAAGAATAGAATAGAATTAAGAATATAGAATAGAGTAAGAATAGAATAGAACAGAATAGAACAGAAATAGAAGAATAGAATAGAGTAGGGTAGAGTAGAATAGAGTAAAATAGAATTAAGATTAGAATAGAATAAAAGAGAATAGGACACACAAGGAATTTGTCTTTGTTGCAGAGACTCTCAGTGTACATAAGGAGAATAAAACACATTCATCAAGAATCAAAACAAACAGTTGGAGACTGCTCTGCCACCCTTTGCGTCCTTTTGTGCCCGTGTTTTCATGGCAAGGCTCACCTGGGACATCCCAGAATAGGAATATCGTCCCAGTATTCCCCCAGATGGCCCTGCCTTTAGCCGTGAGCTTGTGCTGGCAGCGAGTTGCGGCCCTGCCTTTTCTGATGCCAACTCCCTGGCGAAGCTACGGCAGATCAAAGGGCCCAAAGTTACACGGAGGCAAGCGGGTGTGGCTGGCAGCTGCATTTGCCAGTAATAAAGGTGGGGCCAGCCTCTCCCCCCCTTTGCTCTCCGCTCCAGTTCCTCCAGCAGTTAAAGTAAGGGAGCCCCGGTGGCAGTGCCCGGATAGATTGGCAGAGGCCAAAGAGCTGGCGTGGGAGCAGCCTGGCCTGGCTTGGCCTTCCCCAGCCATTCCTCAAGAGTTCAGCCTCCCTAGGGCTACAGCTGCTTGTGGGTCTGCAGAAGGGCACTTCCCCCCTTGGCTGCTCAGTTTCAGCTGCAGAAACCCGGGGTGGGGTAGGTTTTAGTCATGACTCCCCCCTCGCCCCCCCGCTGCAAGAGAAAAGGAGACGGCTCATCCAGGAGACGCTCAGACGGTTCCTCAAAATCTTCCTTTATCCCGCCACCTCTGGATACTGGATGCTTATCTCCCCAGGTGACGTCTCTGTGGTAAAGGGGCCGCATGTCAGCCCTGGCGAGCCTGGATACAAGAAGGATGGGTGCCCTTTGCGTGCCTGGCACCCTTGCCCCCTCCCGAACCCCACTCAAGGCTGTGAATGGGGCAAGGGGTACGCACGAAAGAAGATTCAAGAAGGCCAGGAGAGGGGGGTGGGGAAGAGCTACTCCGTCTTGCATTTCCAAAAAGCAATTCGACATGGTTTGTTTTTTTTCTTTGAAAACGTTTCGCTTCTCATCCAAGAAGCTTCTTCCGTTCTGGAGAAAAACCAAACCAAGTGACTGAGTATCTCCGTAGGCTCCATTTTGTCATCCGTCAAGCATTTAGCCCCGGGGTGATAGATAGCAAGGCACAGCTGTAACCGGGGCAACAGGCAACAAAGCCCTGGGCTGCCCCTTCCCTGGCTGTCGGCTCAGGAACGCCAAGAGGCTTGAGGGTTGGCTGCCATCTGGCACATCGCCAGGCCACGCAAAACCAGCCGATGATACCCGACACTCGGTTGCCCCAGTCTGCCGCCAGTCATCTCGGACGAACCCCCAGCAGAGCAGGAAGGATAGGGGAGGGGGAAGGGTTAAGAGGGAGGCAGCATTGTGTGCAGGGAGGGGGGGGAGAAGGAGAGGATCTCCAGAAATGCCAACTGGGCAATGCCCTTCTAGTGGCAAAGCTCGGTTTGCAGGCTGGCTTGTAAACAGACTTACGGTAGAGCGTGGCATGAGATCGGTCAAAGAGCCCGTGGCTTCTGCATCAATTAATTCACTCCATTGCCCCTCAAATACATCCGAGTCCATCTATAAGGGGGGTGGGGGGTGGAAAACCACCACATTGTCTAGGTTACATTTCAGCGCAGCTCTGGCTTTGAGGTGGGCTTCAGAGCTTGCCTTGGGGCGGGAAGAGGGGGGGCGGGGAGGACACGGACGGCTGGTGCCTGTTTTTTAACCTCCGCTGCTTTTTAATTGATGGCTTTATTATGCCGCTTCTGACGAGATGTATATGGATTTTGGATTTTATTTGTGTTTTCATTGTATGTCATGCTGAGAGAGTATTTGCTATAAGGCAACTAATAAATCTCTGGAAATAATTAAATAAAAGTTATAGCAGGCAGCATCCAAGTGGGCCTCCCCCTCTCTCTCTCCCTCTCCTCTCTCCCTCTCTCTCTCTCCTCTCCCTCCCTGTCTGTCTCCCTTTCTCTGTCTCCCTCTCTCTGTCTCTCTGTCTCTCTCTGTGTGTTTCTCTGTCTCTCTCTGTGTGTCTCTCTGTCTCTCTGTCTCTCTCTCTCTCTCACATGTGGGAAAACAAGGGATGCCACTTTTAAGACGGCCCCTGGCATCGGTAATTTTCATAAATTTAAAACGGCTTTCCAATTAAGCCCTTTAAAAACTGATCAGTTTTAATTTGTTCAACCTGCCAATTAATAAATTAAGTGCAGGCGGCTTTGACTTACGTCGTTCAGTAAGTCATTTGGGTTATCTCAGAAATGTCCCTCTTGGTCCCCCCTGTCGACCTTCGCAACATCCTCTGCAAAGGAGACAGGCAGCTTCGGGGGCTGGGGGGGGGGCAGTTGCTCAGCCTGGGCCTAATCTAGGGCTGGATCCCGTCTATCTTCCTTGCTTGTTCCACTTGTGGGGAGGGGAGGTTCCCACCCCACTCCAGGGGAAGGATACTGCAAACTCCCCATTCCCTCCCCACTCCAGGGGAAACTTATTGCGAAATCCCCATTTCCTCCTGATCAACTAGGACTCAGGAGACAGAGAATAGATGAGGGCGGGGCCAGCCAGAGGTGGCCTTTGTCGCTTCTCCGAACTACTCAAAATTTCCGCTACTGGTTCTCCAGAACTGGTCAAAACCTGCTGAATACCATCTCTGCCCCCATCGCTATGGGTCAGAGGCCCTGCTAAGAGAGAGCCTCCCTTTCTTGATCATCTATGGGGAGCTGCTCCGGAGCTCTTATCCTCCTGGGCTCGGACCAAGAGCGGCGTCTGGCCCGTCCCTGGGGCGCATGTGCTGCTGACTCCAAGTACAGTTGGTTGCCGGTTTGCGTGGATGTGCGACTCTTTTTACCTTCCCTTCCAGGCTGCAAATACAACCAGGTCAACAGCCACTTCCATTGCATCCGCGAGGGCTGCCAGTTCTCCTTTTTGCTGAAGCACCAGATGACGTCCCACGCCAGGAAGCACATGAGAAGGATGCTGGGGAAGAACTTCGACCGCGTTCCCACTCAGGTGACTCCCCTGGAGGATCGCTTCCCCCCCCCCCTTTACGGCTTCACTGTTTTCAGGGACAGCAGTTGGGAAGGCGGGAAGCAGGAAAACCTCAGCTGTGGGTGTCTGTGTGTGGCATCCATCTCCAGCTTCCCCCCTGCCCCCCACCAGCAGCTACCCCCCAAATTGCTCTCTACGCATCCTGACCCGCGTCGAGGGGATGGGGTGGACAGGAGCAGCTTCCCACAAAGCAGTGAAATCCCCCCCCCCAAAAAAAACCCCCATCTGAAGTGGCTTCCGGAGGGCAGCGGACACGAGGGGCCGAAGTGTCCCTCCCCAAAATTTCCCACCCCTGGACCCAAACATGAGTTTCGTGTTTTAACGAGAAAAAATTCAATTAGAGCTCAAGAAATTAAATGCGGCTTAATGGGATTACCACCCGCCCAACCCCAGTGCGCTTACTGATTTTTCCCTTGTGGGATGTTCACAGTCACAATTCCTCAGCGGTTTCTCACAGGCCTACGGAGGGGCAAAAACACGCACACCACCCACCCCAAATTTCAGCAGCGCAACGCAGCTCTCGGGCTTCGGGCTAAAGCTCAGGATTGCCACCGCGTCCTCGGCTTCCTTCCTGCATGGAAAGGGCTGTTTTGCAGTGTAAGGTGTTGTGTCTTCTATGACACAGACAAACACACACACACACACACACACACAGACTATGCAGGGCAGGAGGTTAGGATCAGTGGTGAAATTCAAATTTTTTTACTACCAGTTCTGCAGGCGTGGCTTGGTGGCAGGGGAAGGATGGTGCAAAATCTCCATTCCCACCCCGCTCTGGGGTGAAATCCCTCCCCCCACCCCAAAAAACCATCTGAAGTGGCTTCTGGAGGGCAGCCGACACGAGGGGCCGAGGTGGAATTTGCCGGTTCTCCGAACTACTCAAAATTTCCTCGGCCGGTTCTCCAGAACCAGGAAGAACCTGCTGGATTTCATCTCTAGTTAGGATCCACCTAACTAGGGGGCTGGGGGAGGATACCTGCAGTCCCAGGCAACTGTGCCCCCCCCTGACCTTTGCTTTCAGGAAGAGGGGCAGAAAGCAGCCAGGCTTCCCCCAAAGTCACCCCTGCCCCCTCCGTTGTCTTGCTGCAGGTGGTGGGCCACCCTGCTAGGAGTGACAGCCACCCACAAGTGAGCAGCCTGGCCCCCAGCCCGGCTTCATCAGGGAATCCTGCCTCCTTTCAGGGAGCCCCCAGCCTGATGGACCCCGAGGGGGAGGAGTACCTGGATTACGCGGGATGCAGCCCCGGCGCCGTCTCCTCGGAGTCGTCGAACATGGACCGCAGCTGCTCCAGCACCCCGGTGGGCAACGAGAGCACCTCAGTGGGTGAGTGTCCTAACCACCCACACACGCCCAGCTCCGGCCTGGGACTCTGTGAGAGGCTGTGCCCTCTGGGTCAGCCGGTCGTCTTTTTTTTTTTTTCAAACGTGGAGGGCTCCGAGTGGCTTCCCACGTGGACTCTCTCAATGTGGGATTTGTGGAAGAGCTTAGCGGGTCAACGGTGCCTCTGAGGGCTCTGGAAAGCTGAAGACGCTGCCAGGGACAGGAAGTCAATGTCTTTGACTGAAGTTCCCCATTGCATTGATTAACGGTCACTTCCAATGAATCCCTTGCAAAAGAGGCCTACGGTCCAGAGTTGAAGGGCCTGATCGGCTGGGAGGCGGCCGGAGTGTCCGTCAGCATCCCTCCACCCCACCCAGGGAATGCCGTGGGCCTCCCCGGACGAGCCAGGCCCAAGAAGCAGCTGGTCCTTCCCTGACTTCCGTTTGACCATTCACACACAAACACACACCCCTCATCTCCCTGGCAGACCTGCTGCCCGCCTGCCCCGGTTGGGGTGGTCCGGATGCCCTCGTGGAGACCCCCTCCTTCTGCTGCTGCTGCTGCTCATCACCCCTTTCCATCTTCTCCTCTGGTTCTGTCGTCGTACCTGTGAATGTGTCCTCCATTTTTCATCGTGTGGCTTAACACTTCTCGGGGAATCTTATTTTTGGTTCTGTCTCCTTTTTTTTTCTTCTTCTGGTGGTTGTTTTGTTTTTCTTTTCCTGCTATTTTTTTTTTCTTTCTTTCCACATTTCTCCAGGCTGCCTGGCTGCTCTTCCTCCTCCTCCTCCTCCTGCCGCTGCTGGTGACGATGTTAGCCACAATGCACCTCCTCCTCCACCACCACCACCATCTCTGCCTCCTTCTTTCTCACAAGCCCTGCTCAGATCTCCCCTCCCCTCCCTGCCCTACCTCTTCTCCCCATCGTGTGTCTCATACTCTCTGCTAAGTGCCACCCTGGGATCCAGCAGGGGCATTGCCTTGCCCACCGCCAGCTCGACAGGGCTCGCGCCCATCCTGGCCAGCCCAGTCAAAAGCGACGTCCCGCTAGTGCAGGATGCAGCAGGTAATTCGATCTCCGCTTTCTCGTAACACTACTCCAACATCCCCCCCCCCCAGCCGCCGATAAGCCACGGGGCTCCGAAAACGACCAGCCTGTCTGCGCACTTCCAGACTGGCAGGGGCCTTTCGGCTGTCTTCTGGACCAGTCCTGGCTTCCTGGCACCGCCAGGCTGGACCCAGCTGACGCCCAGTCATCTAACAAGGGCATTTTTTCCCTTTGGACGTCCCCAGCCCTCGCCTCAAACTCCAGGCCTTTTCCTCTCCCGGCGTTAGATGATAAACGGCCGCGAGGTCAGAACGGTTCCCATACGTGGACTTTAGAAGCGACAGAAGCACGATGGGAAAAACCTCTTTCATTCTCCTTATCTTGAGATGAATTCGGATCAAAATTAGAGCAAGGCCTGGGGAGCGTAACCAGGGGTGGGCCCCAAAAAATTCCAGCAACGGGTTCACTGCCCTGTTGCTGGGTGGGCGTGGCCATGGTGGGTGTGGCCTAGTCGGCCTCCTGCACTATGGCGGAGGGTGGGGTTCACCCTCCCCAGGATCCTTGAGGAGGCTTCCCTTGAGTCTCCGGGAGGGGAAAAACTGCTTCCCCTGGGCTCCGGAGGCTCGTGTCGGGACGTCCGGAACCTCCAGTAGACCCAGAACTTCCGCGCAAGCCCCACATTTACCTGGCATGATGAACGGGCTGCGTGGAGAGTCCTTGTACGGGAGGGGTGGGGTGGGGTGGTACGGGTGGGGCAGGGTGGGGTGGGCAAAGCAGGCAGGGGTGCGGGGGGGGGGATTTGCCGAAACGGGCAGTAACCTAGCGAGAGGATCGGGCGAACCTGGGCGAACCCCCAGCAGCCCACCCCGGACTGTGTAAACGCTCCCAATAAGAGGAAGATAATCTTGCGTATTACGTTAAAGGCGCTCTCCGGTGGGAACATGCTAGTTTGAACAGTCCTCGGCAGAGGAACGTGGCTTCTACCACAACGAAATCCTAAAAAAGTAAATTGCAAAATGTAATAAAAACAAAATTCCCCCGAAGGCCATTCAACGCCTACCTGTACAGGTGGTCATTCGCAGATCCTCCTAGCCAACCCCCAGGGTGGGCGAGTGGGATGGAGTAGGAGGCAGCTTTTCAAAACCTTGCAAAAGGTTAAAGGGAGTCGGGGCCATCCAGGTCTCAGGACGATTTCCATTCTGATGAAGGAGAATATTGGATTGTGAGCTGCCCTGAGTCCCCTCAGGGAAAAGGTCGGCATATAAATAAAGTTTAAAAAAATAAAGTTAAATAAAAATATTTGTAGCTCAGGGTTGAGATGAGCGGTCCTTATTGCTCTCTAAGCTGGCTTGTTTTCTTGCAGACGTTTCATTACCCAACTAGGTAACAACATCATGCTAGTACCAAAGACAAGGAGGGGAGGGAGGGAGGGAGGGAGGGAGGGAGGAAGGAAGGAAGGAAGGAAGGAAGGAAGGAAGAATACTTGAAGCTCAGGCTTGACATGAGGGGGTCCTTAATGCTCTTTGAGTTTGGTTGTTTTCTTGCAGGCGTTTCGTTACCCAACTAGGTAACATCATCAGTGCTAGTCACTGGTTAGCACTGAACGTTACCTACTTAGGGTCATAAAATGCCTGCAAGAAAACAAGCATGCTCAGAGAGCACCAAGGACTCCTTCATGTCAAGCCTGAGCTTCAAGTATTCCCCTCCCCCCCCCCCAAATCCTGAAAACGTCCCAGAAAATGGCCCAAAAAGAGGCATGCATGCGCCGGCCAGCTGGTCTTCGGGTCTTTGGCATGTGTGTGCTGGAAACCTGAAGACCAACTGGCCAATGCACACATGCATGTGTGTTGTTGTTTGGCCACTGGGTGCCAAAAAGGTTCGCCATCACTGACCTTGACTGTCCTCTATCGCAACCTGGCAATTAAAACAAACACACTATATTAGCCAAAAACAAAATGCATTTGATTAATTATGGGGGAGGGTCTGGAAGAAAAAGGGGGAGTTGTCCTCTCCCACAATGCCAAACTCTGCCTTTATTCCCTTAGGGAACACCATCACCATGCCAACCGCCGCGGGGGCCAAGAAGCGCTTCTGGATCATTGAGGACATGTCCCCCTTCGGCAAGCGCCGCAAGACCCCCTCCTCGCGCAAGATGCTGGACGAGGGGATGATGCTGGAGGGCTTCCGGCGGTACGACCTGTACGAGGACTGCAAAGATGCCAACTGCCAGTTCTCCCTCAAGGTCACGCACTACCACTGCACCCGGGAGAACTGCGGGTACAAATTCTGTGGCCGCACCCACATGTACAAGCACGCCCAGCACCACGACCGGGTGGACAACCTGGTGCTGGACGACTTCAAACGCTTCAAGTCCTCTCTCAGCTGCCACTTCCCCGACTGCCAGTTTTCCGGCAACAGCACGCACTTCCACTGCCTGCGCTGTGGCTTCCGCTGCACCGACAGCACCAAAGTGACGGCCCACCGCAAGCACCACGGCAAGCAGGACGTCATCAGCGCCGCCGGCTTCTGCCAATTCAGCTCCAGCGTGGACTGCGAAGTGCCCGAGTGCAAATACAAACTCAAGTGCTCGCACTTCCACTGCACCTATCCCGGGTGCAAGCACACCGTGGTGGGCATGTCACAGATGGACTCGCACAAGCGCAAGCACGAGAAGCAGGAGCGGGGAGAGCTGCCGGCCATCTCTCCAGGGCCCGAGGGACTCCCGGTCGTCCCCATGGAGTACGAGGCCCAGAGTGCTTCCGTCAACCTGGACAGCTCCCTCAACCTGAGCACAGACGCCAAGAGCTCCCTCTTCTTCCTGCAAAACGCGGCGGGCGTGGGGCTCAACGACTCCGTGGACCTCAGCCAGAAGCCCACCGAGGGCACGGGTGGCCTCCCTTCCGCCCCGGGGGAGACCCTGGCCCCTGCCGCCAGCAAGCACTTCCTGTCCAGCTGTGGCAACGTGGAAGAAGAGGATGACTCTTCCCACGACGACGATGACGAGGAGGAGGAAGAAATGAACGATGATGATGATGATGAAGAGGAGGATGAGGAGGACGACGAAGATGAGGAAGAGGAGGAAGAGGATCTGAACACTGATTCGGAAGAGTCGCTCCCTGACGCGGAGGGCCTGCCTGTGAAAGACATTAGCGAACTAGAGGTGGCTGTTTCCTCCACCGCGGATCCCAGAGACGCTTCCACGCCTTCCAGTGAGCCAGCCTCAGCCCCGGCCCCTTAAGGAGCAGCCACACAGCAGCGGTGGGGGTTTGGTCTGGGCGAGCGGAGAAAGCAAAAAACTGCATGGACAGGGGACCTTGCTATGTTGAGGGGGAGAGGCAAGAACGAATGCTAGAATGGCCAGCGAGCAGCAAAACCGACTCTATCCCAGAAGGTGCGCGAGAGGCGGAGGGAAGCACTGATTCTTGGACCACACACAACACGGAGAGGAAGCAGCAGTGGCAGCAACATCCTGGGGGTAGGGTGGGGTAGGATAGGGGGCAGCCAGAGGACCCATCTGTTGGGGTGCACATGTTTACAGGGGGGCAGCAGGCAGAGCATGGTGGTCCCGTGATGCAGACGGACTGACCCTCCCGCTTCTGGATGGATGTGCTCCCCGTGGCAGGAAGCGCCCTGCCCCTTCCGACCCCGCTTTAGGCGGGACGGTTTTTATAACCCTTCGACTCTGGTGTGTGTTCATTTGTCCTCTAATACTCCTCCCATTCTCAGGGAGACGGGGTGGGGGGGGGCAGGCAGCTAGCATCTGGCGGGGGATATGAGTAGGGATGAAGAGCGTTAAGTCATACAAAATATAGATATATCTATATATCTATAGATGTAGATATAGATATATATATAGCGGCAAAGCTGGATTAGGTTCTGCTAAGCTGCGAGCCGAGTCCTTTTTGCCACCGGGGGCGGGAGGTGGGGAAATTAGGGGACGGGGTGGGTTCCGGTATCACTTATATTCCTATTCCTTTCTTCCCCTTTTCTCCGGCATCAAATGAATGGGAGAAACGGGTGTCTCAGGCAGCTGGGAATGCTTGGAACAGGGGTATTTATTATCAGTTGTGGTTTTGTTTTGTTTTTTTTAAAGAAAAGCAAAAAAAAAAAAACTAGAGGTGGGGGAAAAGACAAGACGGATTGATCCAGGCTGAGAATGAAATATCAGTCGTAATAATAATGATAATAATAATAATAATAATAATGTTACTAATTTTTCTAAGGAAGAAGGAACTGCTTTATAATGTGAGCCTCTCCCTCACTGGAGCAGAGGTGGGTTGCTACCGGTTTGCATCGATTGGGCCGAACTGGTTGTAGTATTTTGGCTTTGGTCGCCTGAACCAGCAACGACACAGGCTGGCCACGCCCCTGAATTGGTTCTCCGTTTGGTGATGCCATTGCCGGAATAGTTTCTTACTAACTTTTGCTTTTTCTGCGCACGTAGTCAGCCGCGCGCGCAGCACACGTGTGTGTAAAGCAAACTGGCAGCAACGCACCTCTGCACTGGAGGGTCCCCTTCTGGTCGATCTCGGGGGGGGGGGGCACACTGAAGGAAAGGAGGCACCCCAGCCTCTGGAGGGTAGGGAGAGAGCCAAGGGGCCAGTCTGCAGAAAGGGAGAAGAGCTGGCCATGGGCTCTCCCGGATGGGCTTGAAGGTCTTTCAAACCCAGGACCCTTCAGCCCCACCTTGGCTCCGTTGCTGGAGGAGGAGCCGGAGGAGACCCAGGTCTCTCCCGGCGTCTTCCCCTGAAGGCCTCAGCCAAGGCAGGGGAATCTCTGGCTCGCTCTTCTGGGCGCATCCGGGATGGGTGGGTGGCAGAAATCCAAGTCTTTCCCAATCCAGAATTGAGACTGGGGAGACCAAGCGCTCCAGCCTCCCCCTATCCCGCTCCCGAAACACCAGGGAAAGTCCAGGCACATCCCAGCCGAGGAACCTGCTCAACCCCGTCCCCCCCCTCCAGAAGACATCCTCGGAGGTCTTTTTGCTTCTGATACTTGACAGCCGAGTTTTTTTGCGTCGGCGATGACCCTTCCCCTTCCTGTGTCTTGTTTCTGTGCTGTTGGGCTTCAAACACAACTAACAAACTAACAAACCAAGAAAGGAAAACCAGAAGTCGCTTCGCAGTGCAAAGAGTGAGAATGTAATCCAGGAACTTTTGTTAAATGTAAAGCTAGCGAGGAAGGAAAGAGGATCGCAAAAACCATTTCAGGTGTCCCAGAAAATGATGGCCATGTTGCATTCCCCCCTCTGTAAAAGTTATTATATATAACTCATATATATAACCAGTTTCTAGCTATAACTCTCCAATTCTCTCTCTATATATATATATATATATATATATATATATATATATATATATATATATATATATATATATATATATATATATATATATATATATATATATATATATATATATATATATATATATATAATATAATATAATATAATATAATATAATATAATATAATATAATATAATATAATATAATATATATATAATAGAGAGAGAGAGAATTGGAGAGTTATAGCTAGAAAAAGAGATTGGGCTGCCATTTGTCAGAAATTGTGTAAGGTCCCCTGTTTGAGCGGGGGAGGAGGGGGTTGGACTAGATGACCTTTAAAATCCCTTCCAACTCTTGTTAATCTGTTAAAAACAAGAAGGAGCCGTTCAGATCACATGCTGAGGATCCGTCGAGAAGCCGCCTGGAGAAACCGAAGGCCTTTGGCTTATCTACAAAGAACAGGGTCTCTTGCTTGGGCAGGGGGTTGGACTAGATGACCTGCAAGGTCCCTTTCAACTCCGTCCATCTGCTACTCCTGCCTCGAACCCTGTGATCTAGAGGCAAAAGGGAGAATGCCTTTGATCCATGCTCATGGACCAAACCCTCAGTATTTCAGGAGTTCCCATTTGGCATTGAAAGAAACCCAAGAGATTTCTCATATGAGGTTGTCCTCCCCCACCCTTCCATTGACAGCAGATAGATTTGTGGTGTGGCTGGTAAAGGCGACGCACCAAGTATTGATTGTATTTTAAAGGGTGGCGTGAACCATTTGGGGGCAAGGCAACCCCCTCTCCCATTCCGAGTTCCTAACGAAAGGGCACCCCGCCAAAAGTCTCCTAGTTCGGCCTGGCCTGGCCGCAGGGCTCCAGACTCCGGCCTGATCCCCTCTCGGCAAAGGCCGTTGAATCCAAGAGGGGCACCACGAATGCCAGGCGGTCACACGGCTTCCCTTCCTCCTCCAAAGGCTCAAGGCTGGGAGGACCACGAGTCGGAGCGACTCCGCAGCAGGGGCTCAATTGGGCGATGCCCAGATAAAAGCCCAGCCATTCAAGCTCCTCTTTTAAAAAAAAAAACTACTCGCTCCCCAGAAAGGTGCTATGGGAAACCTCTAGTTTGCAGTCACGTCTTTGGAAAGGGTGACTTAGCTCCCCCCCCCCACCCTGAGCCCCCCCCCCCGCAGGTACCTTGAGAGGACTTGGTGGTCCTCCACACTTGAGTAGCACACCTGTGCGTGAGTGTGTGTGTGTGTGTGTGTGTTTACAAAACTTTGCGACTTTCAAGCTGTTGTAATGTTTCTCTCATGTCTTCGGCAATAATATCTCCAGCCACTTCTAGCCAGCGGCCTTTGGCAAAGGAAAAAAAGGGGGGTGGGAACAGTCGGGCTGCGCAGCCATCCGGATTCAAAAGGGAAAGGGCAATTTGGACACTCCCCCCCCCCCCCCGGGCTAACACCTCTTTAAACCGAAGCTGTATTTTCCCAGGGTGGTGGTGGTCATCTGAATCACATGGACATCCAAACGTACTTGTTCTCCTTTTGGATGTGGATGGCTGCGTTGGGGGCCTAAACCTTAAAATGGCCTTCTGGGCATACTGGTTTCTTCCATGCTCCCCCCCCCCCTCTCCTCCTCCAATTGGACACGTGAAAACCTGAGTTAACGGGTGCATCTACCTACTCATTCCTGTGCCTAGTTCCAGAGTTTGGAGCTTTCCCTCCACTTAAAAAAAAAAAAAAAAGATGTTTATTTTATTTTAACGGTTTTGTTCGGAAACGCTTAATCCACACCCGTACCTTGCTGCATTCTGGGCGGAGAGTCGGTTGAGGAGAAAGCACTTAATATACGCAGGCATGAGTGGGAAATGTGTAAGACGAGTAACACACTTTTAAGTGCTGCGATAGACTCGGGCGTGTAATTTTACCGAACGGGAGAAGCCAGCAGTTTAGGAAGAGAAGAAGAAGACAGATATATACATAGATATCCGACAAAGGCACTTGAAGTTTCTTTTTTGTCCTTTCTTAATCTGTTTTGTCACCCAGCCTTACCTGATCTAATACCTTGTTTCCCCAAAAATAAGACCTCTCCCCGGATAATAAGCCCATCGGGCTTTTGAGCGCATGCGCTAAAATAAGCCCTCCCCTGAAAATATCGCGACACGGCGGCTTTGAGGTAACCACACTTCACGTCTCCTGCACCTCAAAAATAATAAGCCCTCCCTGAAAATAAGCCCTCCCCAGATAATAAGCCCAATCGGGCTTTTGAGCGCATGCGCTGAAATAAGCCCTCACCCGAAAATATCTCCACGTAGCAGCGGCCGTGAGGTGACCATGCTCAACGCCTCCTGCACCTCAAAAATAATAAGACCTCCCTGAAAATAAGGCCAAGTGCTTATTTGGGGGGGGGTCAAACGAAAATAAGACCCTGTCTTATTTTCGGGGAAATGCGGTATTGAAAATATTTACTCACTTCAATTATGTAATGGATGTTTTTTCGCCCCCCACCCCGAAAAACTCAAACTGGTAAACGGCCCTGAGGGGGAGGGGGACACTCCCAGTATGGCCAGAAGGCATGTGGGGGGGGGGACGCAGAGTGTTTCTGCTCGCTTGGCACATCGGCCACTTCTAAAGTGTGCCTACCAGGGCCTGGGCATCAGATCTCCCCCCCCCCCAATCCACTAAATCCCACCTTACTATATATACTACTTTCTGGTTGAACAGGAAAACGGTCGTTTCCCCCCCCTCCCAGCTAAGAAAAGTTTAAATAATAATAATAAACCCCTCCCTTCTGAAAAGGAAACCGGTGTTTCTAGGGAGAAAGGGGTGTGCCCCCCACCCACCCAAAACCCCGATCCCGAAAGGCACCCACATACATAACAAGACATAGTTGGGGGGGGGATTTTTTTTTGTGAGGGGAAGACTTCTAGCCTTTTGTAAAATCCATATTGCACACTAGGACTATAAGCCATTGCTAGCTCATTTTGAATTTAAAAAAAAAAAACGTGTACTTTTTTCTTCGGTTGTTTTTAATTATTATTATTATTATTTTTCCTTTCTTTCTGTGTGGGGGATGGGGCGAGGGGGAGGGGGAGAAGTGATGCTTGAAAACTACAAGTTGCGCTTTTTAATGTTTTATAAATATGTATGTGTATATATATATATATAAATATATATATATATATAATATAAAATAATATGTATGCACATATATAACATGTGTGTGTATATATATATCTATATGTATATACCTATATATATAGATATATAGCTATATATAGGATTTTGAGACAAAACACAAAAAAAAATAAGGCGGAAAGTTTGAAAAAAAAAATTAATCCTAACGACAGGACTGTGTGCTCTGATTTTACTTGAATCTGGTCTTCTCAGCACCTACGTTATTAAGAACTGAATATTTTTCCACTTGAATTTAGTGCTACTAGAAAATTTAATATATGTGTTTTATTTATTTGATTTTTTTTTTTGCATGACTGATGCAAGGTTTGACATTTTCACTCAATAAAAACTGGAAAAAGCAAAAACAAAACAAAACAGGAAAAAAAAAAAAGAGCCCAGCAATTATTTGGCTTTCTACTGGTTTGTGATGGTTTTTGTCTGTTAACTGGTGATTCGGATCCTGTTTCCATTGGTGGAACAGGCTCTCTGTCTTTTTGGGGGGGGGGGCACACAATCTATTTCCCCTACTATGGGGAGGGGGAAACACTGGGCACCACTTAGTTTCCCCTAAGGAAAGCGCATGGGGAGGGGAAGAAACACACCCCCCCCCGGATGCCGCTTATTTCCGATCAGAGAGGTCAGCAGTTCAGCAGTTCGAATCCCTAGCACTGTATAATGGAGGGAGCTCCCGTGACTTGTACCAAGCTAGCCGTTCAAAAGCACGTAACAAAATGCAAGTAGAAAAATAGGCACCACCTTTTTGGTGGGAAGGGAACAGCGTTCCGTGCGCCTTCGGGAGTTGAGTCATGCCGGCCACATGACCCCGGAGACGTCTTCGGACAGCGCTGGCTCTTCGGCTTTGAAACGGAGATGAGCACCGCCCCCTAGAGTCGGAAATGACTAGCACGTATGTGCAAGGGGAACCTTTACCTTTAAGTAAGAGAAATAGGCGGGGGGAAGCATTCCCCCTCCAGGAGGCACACAGGATACCACTTTTGTCCCCCAAGGTAAGGAGAAGTAGGGGGGCATCCTTGCCTTGGCACCTTGTTCCCCTTAAGGAGAATGGTGGAAATAGCTGGGGGGGGGAACCAGTCTCTTCCCCCCCCCCTGCAATGCTGTGGCTGGTGGAGGGGGGGTGTTCCAGGACCCCTAAAGTGCAAAGTGGGATTCCTGGGTGTTCAGCTGCACAAGACAACCAGGACTGACTCCCCACTTGACTCCTCCCTCCCTGGGCCTTTCCAAAATTGGGGGGGGGGCTGAAGGGAGACCACCCAGGAATCCCTTTGCACTTAAGGGATCCTGCAAACTCCGCCTTCACCAGCCATGGCATTGCCTGGACAGGAGGGGCAGAAGTTTCCAAGGGGTGGGGGAGGGACACATACCCTGATCCCTGTAGCGTCATGGTTGACGGAGGCCAAGCTTCCAGGTTTTGTAAGTGTGACATGGTCCCCCTCCCTCCCTGTGCTGGGAAGGGCCCAACCAGGGGAGGAAGGGGTCACCCTCCCCCCTCCCTCCCGTGGCTGGGCCTTTCCCAACACCAGCGGTGGGTGGGGGCTGAAGGAAGAGAGTCCTTCCCCCAAGGAATCCTGGGGAGGGCCCCCCTGCAAGCTTAGCCTTCACCGTCTAGGACAGTGCAGGGGGGGGGGAGGTTTGGGGGAGGGGAAAACACATCGCGCCCCACAATGTCATGGATGGTGGAGACCGGGACCCCCCTCCTCAAGGCCCTTCCCAGGATTTTCGGGGTCAGGTCTACCTCCAGTCATCCCTGGTGTTGGGAAAGACCCAGCCAGGCAGGGGGAGAGGAGTCAAGCGAGGAGCCAGCCTTGAATAGGTGGCTGCAGAATCCCCCCTTCCCCAAACTCCCCGCCTCTATCACAGGGGGGAGCTTCCTTACTCCCCCCCCCAGGGACAGAAGGGGATCCCAAAGCTGCACCCTCGGCCCGGCCACCCATCTACACAACCCTGTGAAGCAAGCAAGGCCTCCTAAGGCCAACTGGTCTCCATCAAGACTTACCTGAAGAGCCGGTCTCTCAGCTGAGCGAAGGAGCAGGGGCGCCAAGCTGAGGCAGCGGCCATTGGGGGGACGGACAGGATGCCCTCAAAGAGAAGATACCCCCCCAAGTCCCCATTCCTTGCCCTTGTCCTCCGCCATCCGCTGCCCACCCGTTTATCAGGGCACCAGAAGCGACATTCCCCCCCTCTACACACCACTTCCTATCCCCAGTGTGGGTGCCTCCTACCTCTCCCAGCATTTGCATCAAATGTGCAGTCATGAAGTATACACACTTGGGCAGATTTCTCCTGAAACCGTGATGGGGCAAACCTATGGCATGCATGCCAGAGTTGGCACATGGAGCCCTCTCTGCGGGCACATGCGTCATCTGCTCTTCTGCTTTCCGGCCCGCATGTCAGCTGGTCTTCGCAGGTGCCGGAGCGCCAGAAAACGGCCCCCAAAAGTGTTTTTGGACCGAAAACAGCCCAAAAAGCAGCCTGAAAACTGGCATCTGGGCACCACCCAGTTGATCTTTGGGATTCCAGCACTCGCATATGCATGCGTGTTCCGGTTTGTCCAGTCGGTGCCGAAAAAGTTTGCTATCACCGTCCTAAAAGATATCAGAGAGGGCTAGAAAATGCTTTCTTAGAAAATGAGCTTCCCTTTTGTATCACACCCCCATCCCAGGAGCTCTGCTGTTATTTCCCAAAAACTCCCCCAAATCTCACGACTTGACACTAGTTAGAATATTTGTAGCTCAGGGTTGAACTGCAGGGTCTTGGTATTCTCTGAGCTTGGTGGTTCTCTTGCAGACGTCTCATTACCAAACTATCTAACATCATCAGTGCTAGAAGGGAGTGAGGTCTGCAGAGGGGAGGACAGGGAAGAGGACTCTGGAGTCCTTGTTACTTTCTGAGTTTGGTGGTTCTCTTGCAGAGTCTCATTCCCAAACTTGGTAAAATCACAAAGCTCAGAACAGGATTCTGGAGCAGGCCAGGTATGCTGAGCCTCTGATGGAAGATCTGGTGTGGGTGTGGGTGGGTGGCGGAGAGAGAGAGACAGAGACAGAGAGAGACAAAGAAAGACAGACACACAGAGACAGAGAGAGAAAGACAGACAGAGAGAGACAGAGAGAAAGACAGACACACACAGAGAGACAGAGAGAGACAGAAAGACAGAGAGAAAGACAGAAACAAAGACACAGAGACAGAGAGAGAGACAGAGAGAGAGAGAGAAAGACAGAAACAGACAGAGAGAGACAGACACACAGACAGAGAGAGACAGAAACAGACACACAGAAAAAGACACACAAAGAGACAGAGAGAAAGACAGACAGAAACAGAGACACAGAGAGACACACACAGAGGGAGACAGAGAGAGAGAAAGACAGAATCAGAGACACACAGAGAGAAAGACACAGAGACAGAGAGAAAGACAGACAGAAACAGAGAGACAGAGACACACCGAGACAGAAAAACAGACAGAAACAGAGAGACACAGAGAGAGACAGACACACACAGAGAGAAAGACAGACAGAGACAGAGAAAGACAGAAACAGAGACACACAGGGAGAAAGACACACACAGAGACAGAGAGAAAGAGAAAGACAGACAGAAACAGAGACACACACAGAGAGAAAGACAGAGACAGAGAGAAAGACACACACACACACACACACAGAGAGAAGGCATGCCTAATTAGAAGCCTTTCTTGCGTACCCGGCCTGCTCCAGAAGCCTGCTGGGAGGTTTTCCCAAGCCGTAGGAGAAGCAGAGAGTAGCTACGGTGTGAAGGACGAAACTCTACCACAAATGCTTACCTTCTCTGGCCTGGCCTCAAAATTCACCTCGAGTGTACGAAAGGGGGGGGGGGGGAGAAGCAACTCGACACACATTCCTTTTGCACAGATTAATGTCCTACCCCAACTGCTACTCCGGGAATGGATTAATCTGCATAGTGGAAGGCCATGATTCAATCATAGTCAAGCTTTATTTGAACAAAAGGCAAGCTTCTATAACACTTTCCAATTTCTGTAATAATTTTTGCTGGCTTTGAACCAACATTTCCGCACAAACGAGGCTAAGATTTAGGAAGACATTTCAGCTTCGTTCTCTATTCTTCTCTTCTGAAGGGGGAAAAAATAACTTACTCCTATCCATGCAAATCACGGACACCGTTGTAATACTATGTCTTAAAAAAAAAAATCAATCATTACTCTAGCTCATAACAAAAATCCCAAATCTATTTCTTTTATTTTTTCCTTTCGGCCCTACTGAAAATTTAGACTCCAGGACTCTGTAGCTGCCAATCATCCACACTATTGAAAAACTCTTATTTATTAGAATACCCCAAATCAAACATAACTGCAGCTTTGGGTGGGGGGAAAACTTACGTAGGTCCAATTTTCACACTAGCTCTTTGTTTGCATATTAAGGCAGCTGGCCAGATTTGAGGTTGACAAAAATGATGGCTTTATAAGTATGTAGAGTGTAAAGGATGTGCTGGCTTAGTGGGCCAAGACACTGAGCTTGTTGGTCAGAAAGGTCGGCAGTTCGAACCCCTACCGCTGCGTAACGGAGTGAGCTCCCGTCACTTGCCTCAGCTTCTGCCAACCTAGCAGTTCGAAAGCATGTCAAAAATGCAAGTAGAAAAACAGGAACCACCTTTGATGGGAAGGTAACAGCGTTCCGTGCAACTTTGGGAGTTGAGTCATGCCGGCCACATGACCACGGAGACGTCTTCGGACAGCGCTGGCTTCTCTGAAAATGGAGATGAGCACCGCCCCCTAGAGTCGGGAACGACTAGCACATATATGCGAGGGGAAGCTTTACCTTACCTACACTGACCTCCTGGGAGAGGGGGAAAAAAACCCTCCGGTATTCCCAGATGTCCTTGGGACTTCCTTCTCCCATCCTTAAGTAGGCACATAAGCTACACTTTTCTACCCCGGAACAAGCAAACATCCGCCAAGGAACACTTAAAATCACAATGTGGTTTGAGGAAAGGGAGTCGGCAGCAAAAAACCGAATTCTCAGCATCCTGGATTGAATCTAGAATCTCTTGCCAGCTTTGGGAATCCTAACCAGGATAAAGTCAATTGGCTTGGAGCTTCCAAACCAGCCTGCCCAGAGGTCTTCGGTGAATCTTCCAGTTTCCCCCAAACCAGCAAGAGTCACTGGGGGAGTCCGTCCTCCCACTTCCACCTTAAACTGAGCAAACTCCAAGAGGCTCGGATCCTGGTTTGAGGAGGTGGTGGTGGTGGTGGGGGGGGGTGTCTCAGACTTGAAAAACCAAGGTGGCTTCTGTGCCAGATGGGACTTTCCTTGTTTTTTGAACGGTAAGCCGGCTTCAGTTACCCAGAATGGCTGACTACAATCTAATAAAAGACACACACACAGCTTGAAAGAGAGAGAGGCAAATCTGAGCCTCTCGCAACTTCCCTGCCCAAATATTATTTGCCACAAGAGATTGGATTAATTGCTATTTGCAAACTTGCATAGCGGGGCAGAACACAATTAATTAGCTGACGATTACGGCTTCGGAGGGGCCGTGCCATGTCCCTCGCCCCACCTTAGCTTTGGAGGAAGCCGGCTCCTGACCAACCAACAACCCACCCACCCCCTACCCAAAAAACAAAAAGATGAGTCTGCGAGAAAAGGCGAGTAAGGCAGCCGCCTCCTCCTTACGGCAGATGGTTTGATTATACGCCATTTTTTTCCCGACGGTCGAAGTTCGGGTTAGCATCCAAATGGATCGCAGGCCTCTGGGAATCACAGCAACTGGGCTGCATGGAGGTAAAAGTTCCCCTTGCACATAGGTGCTAGTCGTTCCCGACTCTAGGGGGCGGTGCTCATCTCCGTTTTAAAGCCGAAGAGAGAGCGCTGTCCGAAGACGTCTCCGTGGCCACGTGGCCGGAATGACTCAACTCCCGAAGTCGCATCGAATGCTGTTCCCTTCCCACCAAAGGTGGTCCCTATTTTTCTCCTTGCATTTTTTACGTCCTTTCGAACTGCTAGGTTGGCAGAAGCTGGGACAAGTCACGGGAGCTCACTCCGTTACATGCCGCTAGGGATTCAAATACAATACAAATTGAACCAACCAATCCATCCATAAATTCCTAGTAGCCCTCACATTTGTTCGTCCACGCTGGGTAAACCCAGGCAGGGCTAAAGAAGGCAGGGAACTCAATTAGAAAGCCTCCTTCTGTCCTTAGCCATAGTTTCTTGGAAAGGCTGCTAATTGTGGCCGGATAGCAAATATGTTTAAAAGCATCTCAACATGCTGCTCCATCCATCAAACGCACCTTTTTTTAATCCAGTTAAAAGGCTTTTTAATTGATGATCTGGGCCGTTGCTACCAAGGGCTTCCCGTACCTTTCTGGGTGATTAAAGTCTACTTTCAGGCAGCAGGAGTAAAAACCCTCCAAAGCGTAGCCCCTCTGACCTAAACCTCCAGCTCTACTCGCCAGTTTGGTGCTGGTGGGAATGGTGGGAAATGAGAGAAAGGGATGAAGGAGAGCAGGCCGTTGAAATTTAGCCCAACTCAGATTTCTCCCGATGTCACCCGTTTTGTTCCTGTGGCAATTCGCTCCCTGTAAATCCCTTCTTCCTCCCAGTTCGGGCCCTTTGCTGGAATTTCAACGGGCGTGGGAGGAGGAATGACAACCAGGCAGATGCTTTGCCACTTCTCTTTCCTTGCCAAAAGAAGGCGTTAGGCAGTGTGTGTGTTTGTGTGTCTTTGCATGCGCACAAAGGCTTCAGAGGTGGCTCCCAGCCACACCTTAAGAGGCGCAGGGCGGTGAAGCTGGGGTTGAGGGGCAGGGCACCTCAGCGTCTTGCTTGGCACACAGGGTGCTCCGATGCCTGTGCCAGGTGAGCCAAAGCATTTTGTAACACCCTGGGAACTCGAGAGAGGCAGGCCGTGGGGCGCAGCAGGGCATGGCCTCCAGAAGGACCCCTCTCTGCCCTCGGCCAGGAAAGAGGCTTGGCTTAACCTTCTGGGGTAAAAGGGGAAGTGGGGACAGGGCCCAAGGCTTACCTTCAAAGGGCCACTCTTCAAACAGAATTCACCTGTGAGTTATTTCACGCGTGGCACCCTCTACAGAGGCAGACGTGGTAGAACATTTCCAATCTTTTTCAGTCATCCTTCTGCCTGCCTGCCTACCTATACTGAAAAGTACCACTCACCTGGTCTTTCCGCGCAGTTCCTACTCTGGGATCGGGGAGCTGGCGAAATCTATGCGGCCCAGACAAACGAGTATTGGCACCCTCTTTAGCACCTCGCCAAAGTGGGGTGGGGAGGACATGGATCAGAATGCCTTCAAATCAGAGTTTTCTTTTCTGAATAAGGTCAAGGTTCCCCTCCAATATATGCGCTGGTCGTTCCCGACTCTAGGGGGCGGCGCTCATCTCTGTTTCAAAGCCGAAGAGCCAGCGCTGTCCGAAGACGTCTCCGTGGTCATGTGGCCGGCATGACTCAACGCCGAAGGCGCACGGAATACTGTTCCCTTCCCACCAAAGGTGGCTCCTATTTTTCTACTTGCATTTTTTACGTGCTTTCGAACTGCTAGGTTGGCAGAAGCTGAGACAAGTCACGGGAGCTCACTTCGTTATGCGGTGTTGGGGATTCGCACTGCCGACCTTTATGATCGACAAGCTCAGCATCTGAGCCACTGAGCCACCAAGTACTTCCTTCTGATACCCTATGCTAACATAGCAACACAATCAACATATTGTGTCAATGCAACATTTGGTTAGGGAGGGGGGAATTAAACCCAGAGGGCGAAGATTAGACCCAAACTGACTCAGAAGAAGCGGTTTTCTTCAGATGCTCAAAAGTTAAAACTCGTGGAAGGGACAGGGAGAAGGTGGCATCGAAGGCCACTGCAAATAATTTCAAACATTGATCTGAACATGGTTACTGTAAGACTTGGAAGATGTGACAACTCCAAAGCTGGCACTTCCTGCGCAGTTTTGGGAGGTGGGGGAGAAACCCACAAACGAAAGCTGAAAAATTGCTGCGTAAAGACAACTCGATCCCCTTCCTGGGGACAACTGGAAAAAGCCAATTGAAATTAGCAAGAAGTTTTGTCGCGACCTTTCGGACTTGAGGGACTACTAACTTCATAATTTTAAATCCCGCCGACCACTAATATGATCCGCCTAATGACCGGCTGGGTGGGCGTGGCTAGGTGGTCATGTGACTGGGCGGCCGTGACCAACCCGATGTCACTCAGGTTGAGGGGCGCCTGACCAGCCTCTACTCACCCTTCCCAACCATCGCTTGCCCACCCGGGCTCCTCAGGGCCCCCATAGGAAGCAGTTGCTGGAGCTAAGCAGCCGCCATGAGAAAGAGCTGGCAAAACAGTTCAGTTCAAATTGGATCTGACCCAGAAGGAGGCTCAGCAGAAGCACCTCACTGAGGACTAGGAGCACAGGCTTTCCAAGCAGAGGGAAGACCTGCGGGAGTGCAAGGCCAGGTGTCGGCGCCTGGAGGCTCAGTGGGCTGAGATGGTCAGCCAGTTCCAGGCCGTGATGCAGTCCCACTGGAACGAGGCCCTCCGGCTCTTTGCCACCAGCGGTGCTTCCCTTCAGTCTTTGCCCAAAGCCCCCCACTAGGAGGCTGAAGCAGACCCCGAGTCGGAATTTCTGCCCCCTTCTAACCCACACAAAAAGACCCCAAAGGGGGAGACTCTGCAACAACACAAGCCTTCATTGCACGTATCCGTCCCAGGGGCCGTAGTTTGAGGACCCCTGATTTAGTGCAATATAGAAAATGCAAATAATTTTTCTGAGGACCACCAATATTTTCTCGCAGACTCCCAGTTGGTGACGGCTACTTTAGGAGACGACCCAGGGCTCACCACGTCCACCCCTGAGCACCAGGCACAAAGCTTCTCACGGCAGAAAATGAAAGGAACAGGGCAGGGCGACTGGTGTCCTCATCCCACCCTGGGAGAAGGGTGCCACCCAAGGACGGAGTGCTGCCCCCACTTGGGGTGGGTGGGAGGGAGGGAGAAGGCCGGCCAGGGGGCCTGGGCCCCACCAAACAGCAGAGACTCTCCCTTTGCACCCCAGAGTTTCAATCCCTCCGTGGGGAAATCCGCTCGGCCCAAGAGGAAGGACCCGGAGGAGTTCGGTGCCTGCGATGCCAACGAAGCCCCTGGGTTTCTCGTACCCAGACGGGGAGCTGCGAAACTACAAAAATAACGCCTTCCCGAGAAAGAACCGGGATAATCTCCTTTTCTAGAAGAGGCCTGGAGTCAGCCAGCGAGCTTCTGCCCCATTTCAAATATTTTTACCTTATTTGGGTGGCAGATATTATTTTTCTAAGGAAAGGAGGAAAAAGGAGCTGGACTTTTTCCTCCGGGCCAGCTACGGCCTCCTCCTCCTCCTCCTCCTCCTCCTCCTATTTCAAGGAGGGGGGGGCAGGGAGAGGAAAACAGGCAAAGGCAAATGTCATTCAGAAGGGAACGATGCTGATCCTCCCTACCCCAGTTACGTGAGGGCTGTTAAACTACCAGGCAACAGGCTGAAATCCAACTGATGCAGCACTGAGCCCACGACTGGATTGAGCTTCGGACAGTGATAAAAAGGGACAGAAACAGAGCCCAAAATTTCTCCTTCCCTCCCTCCCTTTCTTCCTTTCCTTCTTTCCGTTCCTTCCTTCCCTCCTTTTCTTCCTTTCCTCCTTTCCTTTTTTGTTCCTTTCTTTCCTTCCTCTTCCCAACTTCCTTCCTTTCCTTCCTTCCCTCCCTACCCTTTCTTTTCCTTTCCTTCCTTCCGTTCCTTCCTTCCCTCATTTCTTCCTTCCCTCCTTTTCTTCCTTTCCTCCTTCCTTCCTTCCTTCCTTTTTTGTTCCTTCCTTCCTTTCCTCTTCCCAACTTCCTTCCTTTCCTTCCTTCCCTCCTTTCATTCCTTCCTTTCCTTCCTCTTCCCAACTTCCTTCCTTTACTTCCTTCCCTCCTTTCTTCCTTCCCTCCATTCCTTCCTTTCTTTCCTTCCTTCCCTCCATTCCTCCCTTTCTTCCTTCCCTTCCTTCCCTCCATTCCTCCTTTTCTTCCTTCCCTTCCTTCCTTCCCTCCCTCCCTCCCTCCCTCCCTCCTCCAGCCACATCACGCAAAGATGCAGCTCATTGTTTATAACCAAAACCACACACAACGTTTTAAACCTGGCAGCACAGCAGTCACACCTGCAGCTCGGCCGCAGGGGAGTCAGGGCGCAAACGTCACAACCTGAACCTGCCATCCCTAAGACTTACCTTTGTGGGTCGGCAACACACACAGATCCAAAGCATAAAAGAATCAAGCGAGCGACACTTTGAATATATCTGGCTTTGCTTCACAAAACTCCCCAAGACCTTGGTGTGGTTTGGCCTTCGCAAATGGCATCCACGGTTTATCTGGGGTTTATCAACCGTGGTTTATTGTTTCACCTCTTGCGGCCTGAAAGGCCAATTTCTGTGGCAGAAAAAGGTAAAATTCACAGCAGGTACGCAGCGCCACTGAGTGTTGGTGGTTCAGTAAACCAGCATTGCTCTGGAGGACAAATTAAACTCAGTTTAATCGATTCGAGGGAGCCGATTGCTCTTTTTCAGGCCTGACCTAGAATAGAATAACAGAGTTGGAAGGGGCCTTGGAGGTCTTCTAGTCCAACCCCCTGCTTAGGCAGGAAACCCTACACCACTTCAGACAAATGGATATCCAACATCTTCTTCAAAACATCCAGTGTTGGGGCATTCACAACTTCTGGAGGCAAGTTGTCCCATTGATTAATTGTTCTGTCAGGAAATTTCTTCTTAGTTCTAAGTTGCTTCTCTCTTTGATTAGTTTCCATCCGTTGCTTCTTGTTCTGCACTCAGGTGCCCTGGAGAATAATTTGACTCCCTCTTCTTTGGGGCAGCCCCTGAGATATTGGAAGACTGCTATCACGTCTCCCCTAGTCCTCCTTTTCATTAAACTATGGTACGCATACCCAGTTCTTGCAGCCGTTCTTCGTATGTTTTAGCCTCCAGTCTCCTACCTTACAAGGTGGTTGTTAGGGGTAAAAAAAAGGGGAAAGAAAGCACTTGGCAGGTCCCTTTGAGCCCCTCAACAAAAGGGCAGCCTATAAACCAACAAATGAAGATTTACAAGCGAATGAAAGAGTTTTTCGTTGGAGACAAAAGATTTTTTTTTTAACTTTCCGTGCAATGTAAACGGTTTCCTTTCTGGCTGACCACTTTTCCATCTACGGCTCGACCTGATTTGCAAAATGCTTCACTTCCCAGCATGACATTCAAGGCTCTGCTTGAGGTAAGGCTCCAGTCCTCATGATTGGCCGCTGGGGTCGGGGAAAAACACAACGGGTGAATCGGGATTTCTTAATTCTTTTTCACAACGCACGAAGGGAAAACAGTGAAAAGCAAAGCAGCAAAAGGCCCGTTTCTGCGCAAAAAAAATATTAAAATTAAAAATCCGAAGTTAGAAACGAAGGTTGGTTTCCATTTCGAAGTAAAAATTGAGATTGGCAGGAGATTTTTGTGTGTGTGGCGCATTTTAATAATTCGTTTTAATGTGACTTAAATTGAGCTTAATTTAAGGAGGGGAGGAAAGAGATACGGAGCAACTTAAACCCCTCCCCACTCAAAAAAAGCCCCCTTCATTTGGATCTTTTAATAAGCCGCTTTCACAACCAAGAGGAAACCCATAATCAGTGGTGAAATTCAATGGTGAAGAGTAAGGTTCTACATGTAGGCAAGAAAAACGAAATGCACAGGTAGAGTATAGGTGGTACCTGGCTCAACAGTAGTAACTGTGAGAGGGATCTTGGAGTCCTAGTGGACAACCGTTAAAATAGGAGCCAGCCGTGTGCAGCAGCTGCCAAAAAAGCCAACACAGTTCTAGGCTGCATAAACAGAGGGATAGAATCAAGATCACGGGAAGTGTTGATACCACTTTATAAGGCCACACTTGGAATCCTGCATCCAGTTTTGGTTGCCATGTTGTAGAAAAGATGTGGAGACTCTGGAAAGAGTGCAGAGAAGAGCAACAAAGAGGATGAGGGGACTGGAGGCTAAAACATATGAAGAACGGTTGCAGGAACTGGGGCATGTCTAGTTGAATGAAAAGAAGGACTAGTGGAGACACGATAGCAGTCTTCCAATATCTCAGGGGTTGCCACAAAGAAGAGGGAGTCAAGCTATTCTCCAAGGCACCTGAGGGCAGAGGACAAAAAGCAATGGGTGGAAACTAATCAAAGAGAGAAGCTACCTAGAACTGAGGAGAAATTTCCTGACAGTAAGAACAATTAATCAGTGGAACAGAAGTTGCCTCCAGAAGTTGTGAATGCCTCAACACTGGAAGTCTTTAAGAAAAAGTTGGATAGCCATTTGTCTGAAACGGTATAGGATTTCCTGCTTAGGCAAGGGATTGGACTCAGTGGTGAGATTCAATTTTTTTTACTACCAGTTCTGTGGGCGTGGTGTGGCTGGGTGGGCATGGCAGGGCAAGGATACTGCAAAATCTCCATTCCCTCCCCACTCCAGGGGAAGGATATTGCAAAATCTCCATTCCCTCCCCACTCCAGGGCAAGGATACTGCAAAATCTCCATTCCCTCCCCACTCCAGGGGAAGGATATTGCAAAATCTCCATTCCCTCCCCACTCCAGGGCAAGGATACTGCAAAATCTCCATTCCCTCCCCACTCCAGGGGAAGGATATTGCAAAATCTCCATTCCCTCCCCACTCCAGGGGAAGGATACTGCAAAATCTCCATTCCCTCCCCACTCCAGGGGAAGGATATTGCAAAATCTCCATTCCCTCCCCACTCCAGGGCAAGGATACTGCAAAATCTCCATTCCCTCCCCACTCCAGGGGAAGGATATTGCAAAATCTCCATTCCCTCCCCACTCCAGGGAGAGGATACTGCAAAATTCCCATTCTCTCCCCACTCCAGGGGGAGGATATTGCAAAATCCCAATTCCCTCCCCACTCCAGGGGAAGGATACTGCAAATCCCCCATTCCCTCCCCACTCTGGGGCCAGCCAGAGGTGGCATTTGCCGGTTCTCCAAACTACTCAAAATGTCCACTACCGGTTCTCCAGAACCTGCTGGATTTCAGCCCTGGTTGGACTAGAAGACCTCCAAGTTCCCTTCCATCTCCGTTATTCTATATTCTAATATTCAACTCCCAAAGTCTCCCTTGCTCCTTGCAAGCTGCCAGCCGCTGTTCATTCTTCACCTGGGCTGGCCTCGTTCCTTCTCTCTCTATTTACGCCTGACGCCGAAAAGTTTCCCCTCCTGCATTTGAACCTGCTGTTTGTATCCGACAAGGATTCTTGGCTAGCGGGAGGTGAACGAGAGGGGAGGCGGGCGGGAGGAATCGGCCAGAAAGTGCTTTGAGAATCCTCTTTAACAATTTGCCCTCTTTTAGCAAAAACTAACGTTCCTCCTGGACTTGAAAGGAGAGGGAGAGCGAGGAAAGACCTTTTCATCCATTTAAGGAATGAGAAATCATCGCATTCACCAACAGGTCTAAATACAGTAATGGAACGGTCCTTTCTCTCTCTCTCTCTCTCTCTCTCCCCCCCCCCCCCCGGCAAAGCAGGGATATGTCAAGGCCAGCACTTTGCACGGGGTTCGGGTTCAGGGAGGGGGGGGGAGAAAAACCTTGGGGAGTCCCTGGAGCGCATCTCTGTCGGTCAAAACAGACAGCAGCGAGATCGATACCCCTGGATCTGCGATGGGGCCGTTCCATCCAGTTCCTAAATATAATTTGAAGGGGAGGGGGAAATCAAATAAATTTGGCCGTTATTCCCCCTGCCTTTTTTGCGCGGGGGGGGGGGGGTTGTCTCTGCCTTTAATGGATTTCCCCTAAGTAGTTGTTGGATCTGTCAGCAGAGGGTGGCTCCTTGGTCGGTTGGTTTTATTCCCCCCACCCCACAATATTCTAGCCAGAAATGTGTTTTTTTTTACAGTTCTGGCTGAATCCATCATTAGATTAGGAGCTGGTGTGGTAGTGCCTCCTTCCTTACACACAGTTGCACAGGTAGGTGCACAAACACACACACACACACACCACAATGGGATTTCATTTCCTCTTGCACATGTCTTCATTGCTATGATAAATTTAAATACCATGTTTTCCCAAAAATAAGACAGGGCCTTATTTCCTTTTGACCCTCCAAAACTAAGAACTTGGCCTTATTTTCGGGGAGGTCTTATCATTTTTGAGGTGCAGGAAGCGGCGAGCGTGGTCACCTCATGGCGGCTGCTGTATTTTCGGGGGGGGGGGGGCTTATTTTAGCACATGTGCTCAAAAGCCCGATTGGGCTTATTATAAATCCGGGGGGTGTCTTATTTTCGGGAAAACAGGTTAGGATCGTACCTGGGTTCCCCAACGGGTAAATTGGGTACTTTGCTTTTTAGAGAGGAAAGGACACCACCAGGTGAAGCTGTTTTACAGACAGATTTAAGAAGCCTCCAAAGTCACCTGCAACAGCCCTAGCCAAACCACGGACTCAGCAACAAGGAGTGAGTGGATGATAATCAGGCTTCACTTTGGTTCACCAACTAAGCAAGATTCTAAAATTTACAAACTTACAATGGTGGTTGAGTATGAGCTGAGTCGCAGCCTGGCAGACCAACACAATCAACCTGGTTAATTTAAAACCCTTTTTATACCCCCAGCCCAACAGCCTTGTGCAGGCAAGTGGTAAAACCCACAGATCCAGGTGAGAATAAGTGCCGTCCGTTCTCACAAGCTGACCTTTGGGGGCACCTTGATTTACGCTGCCTCGTTTTCCACCATCATCAGACCAGAAGAAACGAAACTATGGGGTTAAAGGAGAAATCATGAAAGAGAAGGTTCTCCGTAAAGGAAAAAGGTGGAATTCCAGCGGTTTGAGACTAAATAATCGGTTAGCTTTCTGAAGGACTCAACGGTGACACAATTCCCCTTCACCAAGATCCTGAGCCCATTCTCTCCTTTTCTCAAGTGAAAACCGCCGATAGTGAGGAAAGGAAGGAAGGAAAGAAAGAGGGAGAAAGAAAGAAAAAAGAGGAAGGAAGGGAGAGAGAGAAGAAAGAAAGAAGGAAAGAAGGGAGGGAAGAAAGAAAGAGGGAGGGAGGGGAGAGAGAGAAGAAAGAGGAAGGAAGGTGGGAGAGAGAGAAGAAGGAAGGAAGAAAGAGGGAGGGAGGGAGGGAAGGAAGGAGGAGAAGAAAGAAAGAAAGGAAGAAAGAGGGAGGCAGGGAAGAGAGAGAAAGAAAGAAAGAAAGAAGGAAAGAAGAAGAAAGGAAGGAATGAAGGCGTGAAGGGAGGGAGGGAGGGAAGGAAGGGAGAAGAAGATAGAAAGGAAGGAAGAGGAAGGCAGGGAAGAGAGAGAAGAAAGGAAGAATGAAAGAAAGAAGGAAAGAAAGAAGGAAAGAAGAAGAAAGGAAGGAAGGAAGGAGGGAAGGAAGGAAGGGGGAGAGAAGGAGGAAGAAAGAAAGAAAGAAAACGAAAGGAAGGCAGAGATAGACTAGCCACCACCCAGAGTGAAACAGTGGTAACTCATATTTATTACAATTATATACAGTCATATTTTATACTGGAATTCTATACATGATCACACAGATGAGCACGGTTCCGCTGGGTCCTCTCGGCGAGGACGATGCCGCAATAAGAGGAGGCTCGCGATGTTTGTCACTGGTTTCGAGGCTCTTTTAATGACGGGAATGGAAACCAACACCGCGGCGACACTCGAGGACATGACGCCAGAGAACGGGGTTTCCTTTTCTCCACCCAACCGGGCCATAGACGGAGAGGACGAGGAGGAGGAAGGAGGGGGGGGGCGGTCCCTCACACACAGGTCCCCACCCATGAGGGAAAGAGGAAATAGCTCCATTGGGGGGACTGAGCTAGGGCGCAGCTGAAGCCCCAGTGGCCACAGCCCGGCCCCCCAGGCAGGGAAGGGGGAACCGTGCCAAGCGGGGGTCTCTTTGGGCAAGATCAGGGCCCTGGAAAGTTGCAGGCAGTTTCCCCCTCCTCTGATGGTGGAACAAGCAGGAAGAGGGGGAGAAAGGGGTGCAGGAAAGAGGGCAAGAGGGTGGGGTTGCCTTGAGCCTGAAATCCCCACTTTTTCGGGCACCAGCAGCTTTTCTGCAAAGAAACCAATCTGAAAGCCTAAGAGCGGAAGCGAGCACCCTTTGCCCCTCCAGGCTGAACGCAATAAATAAAGAGGGTGAGTGAGGAAGGCCAGAAGCCCCCAGAGATGCAGAAGAGCCGGTGGGAATGAGGGGGTCCCCACTCCGCCAATGGAAATGTTTGTGCTTGCTTAGGCAGCTGGATGGGTGTGAGTCAGTGTGGGAAGGTGGGGAGAGATGAGCAGAGCGGCTGGCCCCACAGACGGAGGGTCTGTCTGCAGAGGGACAGTGAGAGGAGACCCGGAGGGGCCGAGGGTTGGCAGTGGAGGAGAGGTGGGGAGGGAGAGGAGGGCCCATCACCTGCTTGGCGTGCGAGATCGGGGAGAGCCGCGGAAGTGAGGTGAGGGGGCGATTGGAGCCTTGGTGAAGAAAGATTGAGATGGGTGGGGAGAACAGAGGGGGCCGTGAGCGCCCCGACTAGTCAATTTCGTTCTCATTACTGGCACCTTCGGGCCTCCGCAGCTTCTCCACCTGTTCGTTTATCTGCCCGTCGCCTCCTCGCCGATCCTCTGTCTGGACATCCTCTTCATCCGGGCGGTTGTCCTCCTCCTCTTCCTCCCTCCTCCTCCTCTATACGGGCCTGCTCCTCCCTTTTCTCCTCTTCCCCTTGCACCTCCATCCGCACTTGGCCCGTCAGGTCAATCATCGCCTCCCCTTCTTCCGCGGGGCTCAAGAGGTGGCAGCCCACCTTGGTCCCTTCGGGGCTGTGGTTTTCCTTGACGGCGAAGGGGAGTTGGACTCGTTGCTGACTGGAGAGATGTCGCTGCTTGGTGTTGTGGTTGGTTGGTCACCGGATTAGAAGGGGAAGCGGGTTTCACCGGCATCTGCCAGGAGAGGATTTTGGGGGCGGATGGCGAAGGAGGAAACTGTCTTCTGGAGAAGAAAGGAGAGAAAAAAGGAGCAGGTCGACATTTTTTAACACAGAAAAAGGAAATAATTTTCTGGGAGGGACGCTATGTTAGAATATTCATGACTGGGAGAGACATGGTAACAAGGTCAGCCAATGATAAGGCATAGCAACTAAGTCAACCAATGGAGCTTAAACAGATCGGCGTCTGTGCTGTGAATTGGAACTGAAACTACTCTGTCTCTGCTCTGAACTCTGAGATTGAAACTAACTGTTCTCTCCTGCTTATGTTCTGCTTGTAACTTCTCTACCGCGTGGAAAGAATCTACTATTGGTATTGTGCATTTATTCATCTGTTATTATGTATATAAAAGAAGTTAATGAATCCAGCTGAATCAGTTATCTCTGTCTGCTCCCTGGATTTTGATTTTTCTGCAACAAACTCTGAAACGCTATTCAATTAACTCCTACGGCTAAGAATCCAATCGCTGGAAATAGTAAGTCATCTCAGGGTCAACAACACAATACGCACAGACGCACACACACACACTTCTTTTTACAGCTTCCAGGGAAGGACATTTATGGACATTTAAAAGAAAAATGCGATGTTGGAAACCGACTGCCCCTTTAAAAAAAAAAGCCGGGTCCTTCCAGATGGTGCAGAGGAAAGGAAGGGCCACTCGGCTGGAGGGCAGGAACCATAGAAACCGCTGGACAGACGAACCGTCTGAATGGATAGCAGGCAGTTTCCTGTTTGTGGGAATCCGGAGTGGATCATCTCAAAGACGCCATCTATGGGGAGGGGGGTGTCCTTGATTTAAAACCGTTTTATGATTTTTCACACACTTCAAGCTTTTTTAGCCCACCCGTGGTTACGTGATTAGATTTAGATTTAGATTTAGAAGGTTTATTTATATGCCGCCCTTTTCCCTGGGGGGACTCAGGGCGGCTCACAATCCAAAAAGGGAAGGGGGAAAAACAGACTTTTTACATATAAGACAATACATAATTAAAACACAACATTCATACCATTCGGGCGGGTTACAATCTTAGCCCCAGGCCTGACGGGATAGCCAGATTCTGAGGGCTGTGCGGAAGGTCTGGAGGGTGGTGAGGGTACGAATCTCCACGGGGAGATTGTTCCAGAGGGTCGGAGCTACCACCGAGAAGGCTCTCCTCCGCGTGGTTGCCAGTCGGCATTGACCAGCAGATGGAACTCGGAGGAGGCCTAATCGATGAGATTAAAATTCAGAGGCTTGGCAATTGGCCTGCATTTATGATGGGGTCACGAGATCCTCTTTTGCGACCTTCCGAACAAGCAAAAGTTAAATAGGGAAGCCAGGTTTGCTTAACAACTTGTGTTACTCACTTAGCAACGGCAGGAATTTCACCGAACAAATGTTTTCAAGGAAGATCGTAAACTCCCTTAACAACAGTCTTGCTTAGTAACTTTGCACGGCCGTAAGTCGGGGGCTCCCTGTTATTTATTTAGGGCGGGGATTTCTGGATCACTGATTAATCGGATCCCCATTCCACCAAGGCCAGACAAGGGGAGGGGTTTGGTTACCGCCTGTTCTGAGCAAGGCTTCCCGAGAGCATGAAGCAAACTCCTTGTCCTGACAAAAACCCCTTTTATTAATTTATTCTGAATTCTGCTCATTCACACCCAGAAAAGTCTTTCAAGGGAGGATTTACGGTCACAGACCTTATCTGGCTTGGAGAGCTGCCAGGTGCGATATCTGCAAAACTTGGCAAGGAGTCTCAGAGAGTCAGGAACCAATGAAGTTGAACTGATTGCCTCCTGCAAACTCCACTCCCCTTTTGCTCCTCTTTTATTTCCCCTGGGAGGGGCCATTCATCGTCTACCTGTGGTCTTCCTCCCAAGTCAACCCCTGTTCTTTAGCTGTTCCCTTATCCTGGCAACTCTGTGCATGTGCACACTGGGAACAGGCTCCAGCTGTTCTTCTGCCTCACTGATGTCTGACTCTGAAGGCAGCTGATAACTGTCAGATGGTTCTGGCCCCCTCTCTGCCTCCGACACAGAGCCCTCATCCGAGCCTTCCCCAGACTCCAGGACCGGCCCATGCTCCTCCCCAACCTCCTCACTGTCTGAATCTGCAGCCCAGCTCTGCTGGCTGTTGGCGGGCCACAACACCCCCCTCCACCCACCCACCCCATGGATGTTCTGAGCAAAAGATAAAGCTGCTCTGAGCCAGAGTGGCTTTACAAACTTTATTTGCCATGCTGAGTTCAGCGGCCAACTTGCTGTGACCAGCTCACCGGGAGACAATTTAACAATTTCAATATAGTTATGTTAAGCAAATTTTTAAAAATCACTTTAATTTTTGAAATCATTCACGTTTCACTCGGTCCCTCCTTTGGCTTCCATTCCACCATTTCCACCAGCTCAAGGTTAACTCAGCCTTCCATCTTTCAGAGAAAGATAAAACGAGGACCCAGATTATTGGGGGTCAAAGGCTGACTCTGTAAACCGCTTAGAGAGGGCTGTAAAAGCACTATGAAGCGGTATATAAGTCTAAGTGCTCTTCCTTCCTTCCTTCCTTCCTTCCTTCCTTCCTTCCTTCCATCCTCCCTTCCTTCCTTCCTTCCATCCTCCTTCCTTTCCTTCCTTCCATCCTCCCTTCCTTTCCTCCCTTCCTTTCTTTTCTTCCATCCTCCCTTCCTTTCCTTTCCTTTCTCTTCCTTCCTTCGTTCGTCCTTCCTTCCTTCCTTCCATCCTCCCTTCCTTTCCTTTCCCTTCCTTCGTCCTTCCTTCCTTCCTTTCCTTCCTTCCTTCCTTCCTTCCTTCCTTCCTTCCTTCCTTCCTTCCCTTCCTTCCTTCCGTTCCACCCTTCCCTCCCAGTGGTTAGAATGCAGTATTGCAGGCTAACTCTGCCCACTGCCAGGAGTTCAATCCTGACCGACTGGCTCAAAGTTGTCTCAGCCTTGCGTCCTTCCGAGGTCAGTAAAATGAGGACCCAGATGGTTGGGGGCAACAGGCTGGCATTGCAAAGCGTTTAGAGAGGGCTGTAAAAGCGCTGTGAAGCGGTATATAAGTCTAAGGGCTATTGCCATTTCTTTATTGTATTAGTGTAACTCCTGCATTGCAGCCATTGGTCTTGAACCCCATGGGGAGGGGGACTCACATCACAGAGCTGGATTTATCTCTGTTTTTTTCTAACTGACCTTGGAGCGGTTCCTTCCTCAAACAGGGATTCATTTCTCTTGCTCCGGGCTTCCCTGGGAATATCTGGTCATCACCCGAAAGTCATTCCCATGTAAGAATCTTTCCCCCATCCCCAAAATGCTTGATCCCCTGAGCCACTCCTGACCTCCGCTGGGAAGCATCCCTCCCTCCGAATCTCCCCTCTCCTCTGCGTGTAGAGAAGCCAATGCCACCCATCATTCACCAGTATCGTAAACGCTATCAGAAATTCAATTTAAGAGACTTTTGCTTGGATCCGTGACACGGGCTCCTGGGCTTGGCGGCGGAGGGAGGGTCCTCGGCTCTCTGTTTATTTATTTTAAGAAATATATTTTCCAAGAGCCACTTATCTCCCCAGCTGCATTACCACACCAGCCGCACAATCCCCACTAACAATAAATGAATTTCTCCTAATGACAAGATGTCCTCCCGCGGACACACAGATACAGCACGGCTGCCCTTGTGCGAGCTCGCCTTGACGCTACGGGCAGGGACTGAATATTGAAATTGGGGTGGGGGGTTGCAGTGGGAAGGGAGGAGGGGCTGACTCAGCTCCCCCCCCCTCTGTCTCTCCCCGCAGCTCATCAGCGCCACCTTCCCCCTCTGAGAGAGTTGGCGTGATAAAAAGAATTTTGGCAAATAATAACAGGCCCCTTTCTGATTTCCTCTTCCAAGGTGCCCTGAGCCCCTTGGGACAGTGGGGAAATTAAAAAAAAAAACTACTACTGGTTCTGTGGGCATGGCTTGGTGGGCATGGCAGGGGAAGGATGCTGCAAATTCCCCATTCCCTCCCCACTCCTGGTGGAAGGATACTGCAAATTCCCCATTCTCTCCCCACTCCAGGGGAAGGATACTGCAAAATCCCCATTCTCTCCCCACTCCAGGAAAGGATACTGCAAAATCCCCATTTCCCTCCCCACTCCAGGGGAAGGATACTGCAAAATCCCCATTCTCTCCCACTCCAGGGGAAGGATACTGCAAAATCTCCATTCTCTCCCCATTCCAGGGAAGGATACTGCAAATCCCCATTCTCCCCCACTCCAGGGAAAGGATACTGCAAAATCCCCATTCTCTCCCCACTCCAGGGAAAGGATACTGCAAAATCCCCATTCCCTCCCCACTCCAGGGGAAGGATACTGCAAAATCCCCATTCCCTCCCCACTCCAGGGGAAGGATACTGCAAAATCCCCATTCCCTCCCCACTCCAGGGGAAGGATACTGCAAAATCTCCATTCTCTCCCCATTCCAGGGAAAGGATACTGCAAAATCCCCATTCCCTCCCCACTCCCTGGTGGAAGGATACTGCAAATTCCCTATTCCCTCCCTGCTCCTTGGGGAAGGATACTGCAAAATCTCCATTCCCTCCCCACTCCTGTGGAAAGGATACTGCAAAATCTCCATTGAATTGGTAGCCTGAAAACCAGACGATGAATGAAAACGGAGAGATTGTGTGGAAGGATACAGAGGAGAGAAAGACGCAGGCGGTGGAAGGGAGCCTGCGAATTGTATTTTATTTCGCTAGGTTGAGAGGTGGCTGGTCCTCGTTTCGTGGGCAACGAAGTTTCGTTTTAATATGTGCCAATGGGTGTACATTCAAAGTGACAAATAAAGTTATTCCAAAAAGCTCTTTTATTTCCTACCTGTTCAGGAGGAGCCCTTTCAACGAATAGATCTCCGACTTCAACTCACTGATACTCTGAGACTCCAAAATCCAGTTGGTCGAGTGGTGGCCTAAGAGGAAAAATAGCGGCTGGAGTCAAAACTCAGGAAAAGTTTCTCCCTTGAAGGATGGAATCTCAAAATGTGTGTCTAGCAGTGGCTCCCTTTCCAGGACACTTCCCAAAAATCTACCATTTCTCTCCCCCCCACCCCGCCCACAAGAGGTGCCAATCACAAAAAAATGGCTTCAGACAGGCACCCATGGTTCCCTTTTTTTATCAAAGCCCAAAGAGGGGATACGCAGAAGGTGGGTGCTGTAACAAAATGTGAGGCAATGCTCATATGTATGTATGTATGTATGTATGTGTGTATGTGTATGTGTATGTATATGTATGTACGTATGTATGTATATGAACCGTTCCCTGACACTCAATGAAGTCACTGGCTTTAAAAGCAAGGTTTAGATGAGTGCGTTTCCAGGTGGTTTTCGTTTGGTTCTAGCTTAGTTTAGAATAAGGAATAAGAATAGGAAAGAATAGAGTAGAGTAGAGTAGAGTAGATAAGGAATAGAACAGAACAGAATAAATAAGGAATGGAGTGGAATAGAATAGAATAAAGAATGGAATAGAATAAGGAATGGAATGGAATAGAATAAGGAATGGAATGGAATAAGGAATAGAATAAGAATGGAATAGAATAGAATAAGGAATGGAATGGAGAGGAGTGAATAGAATAGAATAAGGAATGGAATGGAATAGAATAAAGAATGGAATGGAATAGAATAGAATAAAGAATGGAATGGAGTGGAATAGAATAGAATAAGGAATGGAATGGAATAGAATAAGAATGGAATGGAATAGAAAAGGAATGGAATGGAATAAGGAATGGAATGGAATAAGGATGAATGGATAAGGAATGGAATGGAAATAGAATAAGAATGGAATAGAATAGAATAAGGAATGGAATGGAGAGGAGTGGAAGAATAGAATAAGGAATGGAATAGAATAAAGAATGGAATGGAATAGAATAAAGAATGGAATGGAGTGGAATAGAATAGAATAAGGAATGGAATGGAATAGAATAAGGAATGGAATGGAATAAATAGAATAAGGAATGGAATGGAGTGGAATAGAATAAGGAATGGAATGGAATAGAATAAGGAATGGAATGGAGTGGAATAGAATAAGGAATAGAATAAGGAATAGAACAGAACAGAATAAATAAAAAATGGAGTGGAGTGGAATAAAATAGAATAGAATAAGGAATGAATGGAATAAAATAGAATAGAGGAGAAACTTCCTAACTGGTTCTTTTAAAGAAGAGTCTGTATAGTCCCTTATCTAAAATGGCATAAGTCCTCCTGCTTGAGCAGGGGGCTGGACTAGACGTCCTCCAAGGTCCCTTCCAGCTCATTCCATTCTAATCTAATCAAGGTGAAATTGGGGAGAAACTTCCTAACAGTGAGGACAATTAACCGGCTTGCCTTCAGAAGTTACGGCTGCTCCATCACTGGAGATTTTTTTTTAAAGAAGAAACCGGGACAGCCCCCTGTCTGAAGTGGCACAGGGTCTCCTGCTTGAGCAGGGGGTTGGGCTAGAAGACCTCCAAGGTCCTTCCAGCTCTATTCCGATTGACCATTTTTTGCAGGAGAGCTGATCCAGTAGAGATTATTGTTGGCCGACTGTCCTGGGAGGGGGGGTGGCAGAGCGGTGTTGTGGGGTTCAGGGCGTCAGGCTCAACAGCGGGGAGGCCTGGATTAGCAGGAGATGCCACGAGAGGCAGGGCACATGTGTTTGCAAACTGCCACCCTGTGCCCAGCTCAGAATGAATGGGATTCTGATTTCCAAGCAGGGCTAAGGAGCCTCCACTTTGCTAGGTTTAACAGGCAGCTCCGGAGTCTGTTCTGGCTGGCGTTGTCACAGCTGGCAAAGCAGGCGCAGATGTGGTCCCCGGGGGGGGGGGAACGTTTCTCCCCACTCCACGCTGCCTGGCAGCCACTGTTTTGGCTCTCCCGTAGGTCCTTTGAAAGCCCGGAGAAGCACTTAAGGGGAGAGCTTTCCAAGTGGCTGGCCTGCCAAAGGCACATCTGGTGCCAGATGCTGGAGGGTTTCGGAGAGAGGAAACCTGACATCTGGGCCTTTTTAAGGCAGCCTCTTTTAAACACAACACAGAGAAAGCAACGCAGATGCACAGGCAGAGTGGGAAATGTACGTCTGGAAGCCTGGCCTGCATCTTCTCCTTCTCTCCCCCCCCCACCCCTTTTGAAAACTGGGTGTAAATTCTTTAATTGCTTCAAGCTCTCTCTCTAATTCTTGCAACATGCTGCTAATAAGCGGATAGAAAAACTTACACTGCAGCTGAAAAAACTCTTACTTTTCCTGTTTGTCTTTACGGTTTATAAGTTCAGCCAAGTCTGTCGCCCGCCCCCCACTCTTTTTCTCTCTACCTCTGTCTTTCTGTCTCTCTCTGTCTCTCTTTCTTTTTCTATGTCTGTCTTTCTGTCTCTCTCTCTTTCTTTCTCTTTCTCTCTTTCTGTCTCTCTCCCTTTCTGTCTTTCTTTCTCTGTCTTTCTGTCTCTCTCTCTTTCTTTCTCCTTCTCTCTGTTTCTCTTTCTCTCTTTTCTGTCTTTGTCTCTCCTTCTCTGTCTTTCTGTCTCTCTCTGTCTCTCTTTCTTTTTCTATGTCTGTCTTTCTGTCTCTCTCTCTCTTTCTTTCTCTTTCTTTCTTTCTCTCTTTCTGTCTGTCTCTCCCTTTCTCTGTCTTTCTGTCTCTCTCTCTTTCTTTCTCCCTCTCTTTGTTTCTCTTTCTCTCTTTCTGTCTGTCTCTCCCTTTCTCTGTCTTTCTTTCTCTGTCTTTCTCTCTCTTTCTTTCTCTTTGTTTCTTTCTCTTTCTCTCTTTCTGTCTTTGTCTCTCCCTTTCTGTCTTTCTTTCTCTCTGTCTTTCTGTCTCTCTCTCTCTCTCTCTTTCTCTCTCTCTCTTTCTTTGTCTCTCTCTTTCTGTGTATGTCTCTCTCTGTTCTGTTTCTCTGTCTATCTCTCTTTCTCTCTTTGTCTCTCTGCGTGTCTCTCTCTCTGTTCTCTCTGTTTCTGTCTGTCTCTTTCTCTTTCTTTCTCTGTCTGTCTGTCTCTCTGTCTGTCTCTGTCTCCCTTTGTCTCTCTCTCTCTCTCTCTCTCTGTTCTCTGTTTCTCTGTCTGTCTCTCTCTCTTTCTCTCTCTCTCTCTCTGTGTCTTTGACTCTTTCTCTCTTTGTCTCTCTCTGCGTGTCTCTCTCTGTTCTCTCTGTTTGTCTGTCTGCCTCTCTCTCTCTCTCTTTCTCTTTCTCTCTGTCTCTCGGTGTCTCTGTGTGTGTGTGTGTCTCTCTCTCTCGGTCTCTCTCTCTCTGTATGCATGAAGATAGGTTTTTGATTGTTAGGGCCGAGTGCTGCTATATTAAGATTTGTATGTTTGTGTATTTTTTTTAAAAAAATGGGGGGGGGGAGCCTTTTGAACTTTCCCCTCCCCCCCCAATCCTTGAAGCCTCCGTGCTTTTTCCTTTAAAGCATGACATGTGCTCTTAATAGTAACATTTCAGACTGAAATCCTGTTTCCTGCCGGCTGCAGGCCACCCAAGACAGTTTAAAAGAGGGCGTGAAATGAAACACAAACAGGGTGTGTGTGTGTGTGTATGTGTGTGTGTGTGTTTCCTGGCTCAAGGATGCTCTAGGTATCCCCACTGCCTGGTCTCCCCACATCCGTCCCCACGGACCACCTCTAAATGACGGGGGAAATGGGACCGCTCAGTAATTTTGGGGGGACCGTTTCTTCATTCACTCCATTCAATCCTTTCATTGATCCCTTGAGATTCTTCGGTTGGCACTGGCAGTCAGCTAGCCCAGCGGTCACCAACTGGTGATCCACAAGCAAATTTGGGTGATCCACAGAAATATTATTTGCATTTTTTATATTGCACTAAATCAGTGGTCCTCAAACTACGGCCCCTGGGACGGATACGTGCAATGAATGCTTGTGTTGCTGCAGAGTCTCCCCCTTCGGGGTCTTTTTGTGGGGGTCGGAGGGGGGCAGAAATCCCGACTTGGGGTCTATCACAGCCTCCTGGTGGGGGGCTTTGGGCGAAGGCTGGAGGGAAGAGCCGTTGGTGGAGAAGAGCCGGAGGGCCTCGTTCCAGTGGGACTGCATCATGCCTGGAACTGGCTGACCATCTCAGCCTGCTGAGCCTCCAGGCACTGGTACCTGGCCTTGCACTCCCGCAGGTCTTCCCTTTGCTTGGAAAGCCTATGCTCCTAGTCCTCAGTGAAGCCCCTTCTGCTGAGCCTCCTTCTTGATCAGATCCAATTTGAACTGAGCTGTTTTGCCAACTCTTTCTCCTGGGGGCTGCTAGCTCCAGCAACTGCTTCCCGTTGGGGCCCTAAGGAGCCTGGGAGGGCAGGCGAGGAGGGGCTGGGGGGGAGGGGCGAGTAGAGGTTGGTGAGGTGCCCCTTGACATGAGTGACATTGAGTTGGCCACACCCACTCAGTCACATGACCACCTAGCCACGCCCACCCAGCCGGTCATTAGGCAGTTCATATTAGTGGTCCGCGGGATTTAAAATTATGAATTTAGTGGTCCCTGAAGTCTGAAAGGTTGACGACCCCTGAGCTAGACTACTACTGAACATGGAGGCTCCGTTCAGCCTTCATGGCAGAGGGGCCATTGATAAGAGCATTCTCACCCTGCCTAGGGCTTTTCCAGCAATGGTGTGGGGAGGGGGGAGTTGGGGGAAAAAAGCTTACAAAACTTTTGCAAATTGCTGGAAAGTTTGCCGGGAAGAGAGATACCTTGGAGGTAGCCAGTTCTTGGGTCAACTCCTGGATTTTCTGCTGCTGTTGAATGAGCAGCTCCTGGACCGAGGCTAAAGTGGTCTGGAGCTGAGTCACTGTGCAAGGAAAGGGGAGAGAAAGACGATTAAATTAGGACAGGCACACAAGGAAAAGAACAAGAGAGGGAGAGAGAGAGAGGGAGAGAGGGGGAGAGAGGGAGGGGGGAGAGAGAGAGGGAGGGAGAGAGGGGGGAGAGAGACAGAGAAAGAGAGGGAGAGAGAGAAAGAGGGGGTGAGAGAGGGAGAGAGGGGGAGAGAGAGGGGGGAGGGAGGGGAAGAGAGAGGGAGATAGTGAGTGAAAGAGAGAAAGAGTGGGAGTGAGGGGGTGAGAGAGGGAGAGAGACAGAAAGAGAGGGAGAGAGAAAGAGGGGGTGAGAGAGGGAGAAAGAGGGGGAGAGAGAACGAT
>NW_028261395.1:40624032-40720085 GCF_051295495.1 Thamnophis sirtalis
TGTGCGTGCATGTGTGAAACCAAAACACCCGACCCCAAAGAAAACACTCCCCCAGAAGCAGAAATTAAAAATGAACTTTACAGCCCCCTTCGAAAAGGCTGTCATTTTATTCCCCTTATTAATATTCTGAGGTTGGGAGCCTTTCGGTAAAAACATAATTAATTGAGGCCGCGCCGACAGTAAACAAGCAATTTCAAATTAAACCGAAATGACGGCGGGCTTCATTTGCAAATGTGAACAGATTTCTCAGAGCAGATAAATGAAGTCGCCACATAAAAGTGGGGATGGGAGGAAAAGGTTGGGGAGAAGGGAAGGAAGGAATGAAGGCGAGGGACGGAGGGAGGGGGGGCAGGCGCCGGGAGAGGGGGGGGGTTGCGAGGGGCAGGAGCTGATGGGATCATTAATCTCTTACCTGTCTGCGTCACGCTGCCACTCATCTCGGAGATGTTTGAGTCGATCCTCTGCAACTGTTTCCTGTCTTCCTTGCCGCCCACGATCAGAGGAAGCAGGTATTTCTGCCGAAAAGGGAGGGGAGGGGAAGCGACAGGGGCGGGCGGGTGAGTCGGTTCAAAATCCAGACCGGGCTACCCAAATTCCTAAATCGATGGGAGGTTGCCAAGCATATCACACCCCCAAAAGGGACGCGGGGGCTCAGGGGCTAAGACACTTGAGCTTGTTGATCAGAAAAGGTCAGCAGTTTGGCGGTTCGAATCCCCAGCGCCGCGTAACGGAGGGAGCTCCCGTGACTTGTCCCAGCTCCTGCCAACCTAGCAGTTCGAAAGCACGTTAAAAGAAATGCAAGTAGAAAAAATAGGAACCCCCTTTGGTGGGAAGGGAAACAGCGTTCCGTGCGGCTTCGGGAGTTGAGTCATGCCGGCCACATGACCACGGAGACGTCTTCGGACAGCGCTGGCTCTTGGGCTTTGAACCGGAGATGAGCACCGCCCCCTAGAGTCGGGAACGACTAGCACTCATGTTCGAGGGGAGCCTTTATCTTTTTTAAAGCAGGGTACATTCTTCTTGAGAGTCTCTGCCCCAAGAGGAATTTCAGCTCAGCTGTGCAAGCATTCAACCCCCTCCCCAATAAGGCTTGGATCATTTAGTTCAGAAAGGGAGCGGTTTAGCTCTTCATTCTAGCACTCTCCTCGTTCTACAAAGGGCATTAAAAGTACAGGTGTAGAGAGAGCGTTTTAAAGGGTAATTCTTCAAGGGAGTTTACTACGTTAAAAATAAAATAGGCCCACCACCAAACGGAAGTGCCTAGGGAAATATGTTCTGCACTTTTAATAATACAGCTATTGGTCTCTGCTGCGTGTACGAATTTGCACAGCCCTTAACACTTCATGAATGAAAATGGGGACAGGACTCCTTTTAATACCTAGAGCTCTGCTTCTTACCACTGTCGCAACCGCACGGGCACTGCGATAGGGTGCCTTTATTTGGCGTTCCCAAGAACGCGCCCCATGCGAACAGGGACCAAAACTGAAAGGAATACATTGCCAAAGGAGAGGATCTGGCTTGTAGAATTAGCGTGCTTGTATCTTCAGCTGATAGAAACAGAGGTGTATTTGGGAAGACATGCCACTACGATCCATGGAAACGGGAAGGAAACGGGTGAGTTAGATACTCATCCTGTTCTGACCCCCCCAAAAAGGGTTTTGCCAGGACCAAGACTCAGCTTCTTCCTTAAAAAGCAAGAAGCTGAGTCTTGGTCCTGGCAAAACCCCTTTTATTTACACGAGTGCGAATTCCTTTCATTCACACTCAGCAAGGTTTAGCAAACAGTCTTTCAAAGGAATGTTTATCCACACAAAACCTTATCTCCGTATGGAGAGCTGCTGGATAACTACCGTATTTTTAAGAGTATAAGACGCATCTTTTTCCTTCAAAAAGGAGGCTGAAAATCTGGGTGCGTCTTATACACTGAATACAGCATTTTTGCCTCCTGAAACCCTGCCCCTTCACCAAAATGGCTGTGCATAGCTTTTAGGAGGCTTTCAGAGAGCTCCTGGGGGACTGGCGAAGGGCAGAAATAAGCAAAAAACAGACCTTTTTTTGCTCGCTTTTGTCCCCCCAGCCCCCAGGAGCGCTTTCTAAGTCTCCTAAAGGCTATCCATGTCCTTTTTTTGACAAAAAACAGGGCCTGTTTTCATGAAAAATGGGCTGTTTTTTGCTCCCACACCCCGGAGCACTCTACAAGTCTCCTAAAAGCTATTCATCCCCTTTTTTTGGGGGGGGGAGCCCGTTTTCGCAAAAAATGGGTTTTGGGGGGAAGGTTGCAGAAAGCAAACCCTTTTTTTTTTTTTTTACATTTACCTCTTCAAAATCTTGGTGCATCTTATACTCCGGTGTGTCTTATACTGTGAAAAATACGGTAGTTTCCAAACGCAGGGCAAGGCAAAATTATACTCACAAACAGAACTTTCCACTCTTGAAACGACCGAAGGAACAAATTTCCTGCAAAAATCCCCTCCCCATTTGCTCCCCTTTTGTTTCCTATGGGAGGGCCAATCACCTCCAAGGTCTAGCTTTCTTAGTTGTTCTGGTCTTCTGGCAGCTCTGCGCATACGCACACTGGAAACAGGCTCCAGCTGTTCCTCTGCCTCGCTCCCTCTCTGCCTCCGGTGTAGAACCCTCGTCTTTCCTCAATCCCCAGGACTGGCCCTCACTCAACCTCCACACACTCCGACTCTGCGGCCAGTACCGCTGGCCACCGGCGGGCCACAACAGCTCCAGCTCTTCAAATACGGCAAGAAGAAACATTTTCTGTCTTTACAAGAGAGGACAGGGGAGTGAGGAAGGCAATGTCTATGAACGTGTCTCGCAAAGAGGCCCATCATTTTACGCCTCTTAGTCAGGAGGGTGAAACGAAATGCCCGTTCTGAGAAGCTGGGGTTGAAGGGTGGCTTGGCTTCCTCGCCCCGAGGAAATCAGAACCTCTTACCTTGTAAAGCTGGTGGGAAACCGATTGCAATGCCAGTCATGATAATTGCGAGGGCACCATAATCTCTCCATCTGGAGCCGGGGGGACCTGAGGAGGAAAAGCAGGCAAGCAAAGAAAGGAAGAAAGAAATATATCAGAGGGAGGGAGGGGAAGTCACGTGTCTTCAGAAAGGTACAGAGGCATCTCCTTCCCCGACCCCTTAAGTCAGGGGTCAGCAAAGAGAGGCTCTGGAGCCGCATGTGGCTCTTTCATCCCTCTGCTGTGGCTCCCTGTCGCTCGAAATATGTGTCACAAACCGCCAATGTGCGGCACCTGCCGGCACGCAATTTATTAAGCTTTTCGATCCCCGGTAGGTTTTGTGGCTCCTGGTGTTTTCTTTTCTGTGGGAAACGGATCCAAATGGCTCTTTTGAGTGTTTTAAGGTTGCTGACCCCCTTCCTTAAGTGTTTCAATTGTTTCCCTTAAGGAGGGATAGAAATATCTTCAGAAAGGTTGGAGATCCGATTTGGGGGGGGGGAGGGAAATGGGGTGTGTAGAGGTAGATTCTCGACTTACAACTTAATTAATTTAGGAATTATTTCTCGCACTGGTGACCCTGGCAACATCTCCGTGATCACGTGATCAAAATCCGGGGGGGGGGGGTGTTTGGCACGTATCTACGGCCCTCACCCTGTCCTGGGCTTATGTGACAATCACCATTATGTCATCTTCCGGGCTGGCTTATGACAAGCAAAATCAGTGGGGGAGGGGGGAGGGGGCAGAGTCCACTTGACGAAGGCACGGTTCACTTAACAATTGCAGTGATTCGCTTAACAACGTAAACGGGGGCAAAGCTTCCTTCACCTCACTTAGCGACTGGAATTCGGGACTCCACTGCGGCTGCAAGTCGAGGGTCGCCTGCGTTCCCATCCCCACCTTTCATTGGTAACATCTACCTCAATTCGGGTCTTGTGACCGTCGCAGAAGTTTGACATCTTTATATAATAATTTGGGGAGGCAGAGACCGCCTCCCCCCCTGTCCCCGTCCCCCGATCTCTACTGCTTTGACCTCCAGAAACACACACATCCCGGAGACACCTGTGGGACTCTCCACCCGATCCCACCCCCGCGCTGGCCTCTCACCCCTTCCATCTCCCCCTCTGTTCCCATCATGCTCCTGCTAAGAACATTTTATTGCCCCTTGGTTTTCATTATTAATGAAAAGGGACTGGGATGATATTTCAGAAAGTTCAGGGAGTCTATAAAGAGAAGGAGCCGAAATGCCATTTTGCGCATTTTTTCGGCAGGCGTGAAACAATTTTGTCGGGTGGCAAAAAATAAAAGAGGCCGAGGAGAAAGGGAAGAACTAATTGAAGCGGAGGGTGTGTGTGTATGTGTGTATATGTGTGTGTGTGACTTTGCCATTTGCTTTTCCTGGCTGCAATGCTTGAGGGAGGGGGGAGGAAAGGAAAATCAAACCGCTAGCCAGTGGTGAAATTCAATTTTTTAAAAAACTACCAGTTCTGTGGGCTGACTTGGTGGGCGTGGCAGGGGAATGATACTGCAAAATCTTCATTCCCATGCCGCTCTGGGGCCAGCCAGAGATGGCATTTGCCGGTTCTCCAAACTCCTCAAAATTTCCACTACTAGTTCTCCGAACTACTCAAAATTTCCGCTACCAGTTCTCCAAACTTCTCAAAATTTCCACTACTGGTTCTCCAAACTTCTCAAAATTTCCACTACTGGTTCTCCAAACTACTCAAAATTTCCACTACTGGTTCTCCAAACTACTCAAAATTTCTGCTATTGGTTCTCTGAACTACTCAAAATTTCCACTACTGGTTCTCCAAACTACTCAAAATTTCCACTACTGGTTCTCCAAACTACTCAGAATTTCCACTACTGGTTCTCTGAACTACTCAAAATTTCCACTACTGGTTCTCCAAACTACTCAGAATTTCCACTACTGGTTCTCTGAACTACTCAAAATTTCCACTACTGGTTCTCTGAACTACTCAAAATTTCTGCTACCGGTTCTCCAAACTACTCAGAATTTCCACTACTGGTTCTCCAAACTACTCAAAATTTCTGCTATCGGTTCTCCAAACTACTCAGAATTTCCACTACTGGTTCTCCAAAGTTCTCAAAATTTCCACTACTGGTTCTCCAAACTTCTCAAAATTTCCACTACTGGTTCTCCAAACTATTCAAAATTTCCGCTACTGGTTCTCCAAACTACTTAAAATTTCTGATCGACAAGCTCACCTTTGGTGGGAAGTGCTACCTCTGACATCAGAACAGTAGAAATACTGCAGGATCCAATCTGAATCCAGAAGTTGTAGAATTTCCACCACTGGAAATTTTAAAGAAAATGTTGGATAATGCTTTGTCTGAAGTGGTGTAGGGCTTTCTGCCTAAGCAGGGGGTTAGATTAGAAGACCTCCAAGGTCCCTTCCAACTTGGTTATTCTCTCTTTCGAGATTTAGAATGATGCTTTGCAAAAGACACCTGTTTCCTTCCGATGCCATCCCTTTTTTGGGGGGAAACCCACAAGGAAAATTGTAAAAAAAATTCAGGTCATCTTGAGAAGGCGGTACAAATACTTTCTCCACACACTTTGGCTAAGGAACTCCCCAGAATTTCTATGTAATGAAGCGGGTTCGGAGAGGAGGGTGAGAAAGACTATATAAATTCTATCAATCATTTAAATACTTAAAGCCATCACACCAGCATTTCATAAATGTCGATAGCAGATTTTTTTCCCCCTCCTTGCCTCCTCCTCCTCCTCCTCTTTTCCTTCATCCTCCTCTTAGTCAGGAGGTCCTGTTTAAACTAGTCAGATTGAGTGATGCTCCCTCCAACTAATCGCATGTCAAATAAAAGATATTTTACGTAATAAATTACCGCTACAAGTAATTCGCTTGTCATTTATCAGTTTTATTATCAGTCAGCTCAAGTCTTGTTTCTCTATATTAATCAAAATCAAGGAGTTGGAGGTGGTTTTTTTTTTCTTCTCTTTTTTTAAGAAAGAGTTTTGACACCTCTTGACAGGAAGGGCAGATGTGAAGGGGGGGGAATTCACTGTCACGCGGGTGGTGCGCACAAATTTTCACACACCCTGAGTGTGCTTGATTCGCAATTTGCACACGCCCTGAGTGTGCTTGATTCATTAGTGAACTGGTATCTACTCTGGTCACAAAGAGGCCTGGGGGTTATGTTGTTAGTTGTGAGGTCTTGTCCGACCCATCGCGACCTCATGGACAAGGTTCCTCCAGGCCTTCCTGTCCTCTGCCATCCTCCGGAGTCCATTGAAGCTCAGGCCGACTGCTTTGGTGACTCCATCCAGCCACCTTCTTCTCTGCCGTCCCCTTCTTCTTTTGCCCTCCATCTTTCCCAGTATAAGGCTCTTCTCCAGGGAGTCCTTCCTTCTCTTTTTTTTTTAATTCTTTTTTTTTACATGTTAAAATGTTTTTATTTTCCATTTTTCATTTTCATACAGTCACATATATACTGTGCATAACCGGGGCCATATAACATTAAACAATAATCACAGCAGTTCCTCTTGTCAGCAATACCCCCAGAAATATAAATAAAATAAAACTCAAACTCAAATAGAAACCCAATATACCTCTTCCGCTCTCCATACACCTCTTTCTTCCGCCCCTCTCCAACTTACTATCTTCCTTCCATCATTCCCCTCTACCCTACTTCCCCTCCCCCTCTACCACTCCTCTCTCCCAGTCCACTCCCTCCCTTCCTTCTCACCCTCCCTCCCATCCTCTCTCCCGCCCTCTCTACCCCTCTTCCTTCTATCCCACTCCTCCTCCCCTTGGTGTATTTGGAGTCCTTCCTTCTCATTAGGTGGCCAAAGTATCTGAGTTTCCTCTTCAGGATTTAGGACCTTCTAAAGAGCAGTCAGGGTTGATCTCCTCTAGGACTGACCGGTTGGATGGCCTTGCAGTCCAAGGGACTCAATGCAGGAGTCTTCTTCTCCGGCACCAGAGTTCAAAGGCCTCCATTCTTTGGCACTCAGCCTTCCTTACGGTCCAACCTTCACAGCCATCCATTGCAACTGGGGAAACCATCGCCTTGACTATGCACACTTTTGTTGGCAGGGCGATGTCTCTGCTTTTTAGGATGCTGTCTGGATTTGCCATAGTTTTCCTCCCCAGGAGCAAGCCTCTTTTGATTTCTTGGCTGCAGTCGCCATCTGCGGTGATCTTGGAGCCCAGGAAAATAAAATCGGTCACTACCCCCATTTCTTCCCCATCTATTTGCCAGGAATGGAGAGGGCCAGATGCCATGGTCTTCGTTTTCTTAATGTTGAGTTTCAAGCCAACTTTTGAATTCTCCTCCTTCACCCCCAACAAGAGGCTCTTTCGTTCCGTGGCACGACAAAACCGCGCTCCACTAAAGCGCGCCTGATTAAAGCGCGTTGCTGAAAAAAAGCGCTTTGAAAGCAAGCCGATTCAAGTTAAGGTAAGGGTTAGGTTTAGGGTTAGGGTTAAGGTTAGGGTTAGGGTTAGGTTTAGGGTTAGGTTAAGGGTTAGGGTTAGGTTAAGGGTTGGGGTTAGGTTTAGCGTTAGGTTAAGGGTTAGTTTTAGGGTTAGGTTTAGGGGGGTTAGGTTTAGGTTTAGGTGTTAATTTTAGCTTTAGCGTTCACAGTGTGCTTTTTTCGTCGCGCTGTGATGACGTCAGGTACGCGGTTTCGTCGAGCGCGCTTTAGTCGAACGCGGTTTTGTGGTGGAACCCTTTCGTTCCTCTTCATTTTCTGCCATGAGAGTGGCATCATTTGCTTATCTGAGGTTGTTGATATTTGTCCCGGCAATCTTAATTCCTGATTCGCCTATAAGCCCCGCCTTCCTCATGATGTGCTCCGCCTATAAGTTAAATAGGCACTCACTTGTAGCTGCCAGCTTTTTACACAACAACTCATCATCCTTCCTGGTCCTACAAAGAGGGCGGAATCGGACTATTCATTTACTACAGGGTGGATTCTTGAAAATGTTTTTAAAGAGTCAATTCCTTCTTCCATTTTCAAAGGTGCAGCTTTGAAGCGAATCGTGATTCATTTTCAGAAGGCCCAAGAAATTCCAGCGTGTAAAAATCTTCTGTGTTTGGGCAGGTAGCCCCCGACTTGCAACGGTTCATTTAATAACCACTCAAAGTTACAACGGCACTGGGGGGGGGGAGGCGGAGGAAGTGACTTAAGTGACCCTTTTTCATAGTTACGACCGTTGCACGATCCCCGCAGTCACGTGATCAAAACACAGGCGCAAAATTCAACTGGTTCGTACTTATGACCATTGTGGTGTCCCCTTTTTGCGACCTTCTGACAAGCAAAGTCAAGGGGGAAGCAACATTCCCTTAACAACCGGGTGACGAGGTTATCAGCTGCAGTGATTCGCTTAGCAGCTGGGGCAAGGAAGGTTGTAAAATTAGAGCAAGGCTCGCTTAAAAATGCCTCAGTTAACAACTGAAAGGTTGGGTCGTAAATCGAGGACTACCTTGTAATTCTCAGCCAGCCGTTTTCCCTGACATCCTGTCTTTCTACATGCAGGCAGTTGACTAATACCTTTGTCACCGATTGTATAAAAAAACCACGTTGTGAAGTGAACTGAGCTACCACCGTCTTTTCCTCGATTCAGGAAAAAAAAAACAACCCGTTGTAGAAGACGGTTTGAATTACTTTTCGGATCCAACAGGGAGTAACTTTTACTGCACGTCTGAGTTGTTGCACACAATTAAATTAATTTCATTTCTAGCTCCCCGAGCAGGGAGAACAGCCAAGCTACTGCAAGGGGACGGAGTTATAGTTCATTTCACGACGTCTTTATTGGGGCTAATGAGTGGTCGGAGATTTCTCCCGCGTCTCTTCCCAGCGTCGGCCTGGAACAGGAAATCGGGAGGAATTCCAACTTTGGAGAAAGGGAGATGAAGACGAAGAGATTTCGGATCGCCGGGAAAGAGATGTAGACTTCTCTCTTCAATCGGAAGACGAACTGGCTCTTGGTTCAGCCCTTCAGGAAAAACAAGAAGGCCAAATAACAACCCAGAAATAAAGCTACATGAAAGGGAGGCAGTTCGGCGGGTTCGAATCCCTAGCGCCGCGTAACCGAGTGAGCTCCCGCGACTTGTCCCAGCATCTGCCAACCTAGCAGTTCGAAAGCACGTTAAAAAAATGCAAGTAGAAAAATAGGAGCCACCTTTGGTGGGAAGGGAACAGCGTTTTGTGCATCTTCGGGCATTGAGTCCTGTTGGCCACATGACCACGGAGACGTCTTCGGACAGCGCTGGCTCTTCAGCTTTGAAACAGAGATGAGCACCGCCCTCTAGAGTTTGGGAACGAACCTTTTACACAGCAAGTGCCCAAATTGCAGGTGTGCGCATGCCCAAACTGAGAGGTGCATGCGAGCGCATGAATGTGGAGGTGCACAGGCATGCGTGCATGCGCAGCAGAGACCCAAAGAACAGCTGACCGGCGGGAGGCAGGGCATCCCAACACCGGCAGCACTGCAAGAGGTAAGTTCTTTTTCTTTCGTAAGCTTCTGTTTCGTTGTTTGCAGGGGGGAAAAAACACCACGGAGATGTGACCTGGGGCAATAACGCGTGTGCCAGCAGGGAAGGCTCTGCGTGTAGCATCTGGCATGCCCGCCATAGGTTTGCCATCACGGGACTAGCACATATGTGCGAGGGGAACCTTTACCTTTAGACATAGACACTATTACTGGACATTTGAGATGGAGCAGTAGATGACACATCTTTTTTCTCAAAAGTGAATGGATTTGAACTGTCTCCCTCCAATTTTGTGCCTTTGAAAGCTGTTGGTTTGCAAGCAGCTTTATGGGAGAATAGCGTGTGAAAATTGTCACGTTAAGAAACCTGGGCTTTGGAAAAGTGAACATTCTGGGGAAAGCGGTTTCTGCCAAGGCTTCCACTTACTGTAGGGTGAGAGCTGTGTGGACTGAATTGGCACCAACGGTGGGGGTAGATTGTGGGGCTGCGTTTCCTCTTTCGGGGTGCCCGACTGCTGGAAGGCCAAGTCGATTTCTTCATCGGTGAGACCTGTGGGTAGAAGGAAAGGAAAAGGGGTTTGTAGAAAACCTTCGCTGATTCCTGGCAGTTCTTTACTAATGTACACAAGGCAAGATGAGAAAACTTTATTGTCTTTTTTTTTCTTTACTGTGAGCACACAATCCCAATGCATTAAAAATGAAAATCTGTTACCTGCTCTCAAAAGAAAGTGTATATTAACCCAAATACATACACAGCACACACATATACATGCTATATACATATATAAATATATATATATAAACCATCCAGCTATCCTTCCCTAAACCCCTCCCTCCATTGATCCATCCATCCATCTTTATCTAATCTATTCTCTCTATCTCTATCTACTATCTATCTATCTATCTATCTATCTATCTATCTATCTATCTGCCTGCCTGCCTGCCTGCCTGCCTGCCTGCCTGCCTGCCTGCCTGCCTACCTACCTACCTACTATCTATCAATCTACTAACTATCATCCGTCCGTCCGTCCATCCATCCATCCATCTATCCCTATCTAATCTATTCTCTCTATCTCTATCTAATCTATTATCTATCTATCTATCTATCTATCTATCTATCTATCTATCTATCTATCTATCTATCTATCTACCTACCTACCTACCTACCTACCTACCATCTATCAATCTACTAACTATCATCCATCCATCCGTCTATCTATCTATCCCTATCTAATCTATTCTCTCTATCTCTATCTAATCTATTATCTATCTATCTATCTATCTATCTATCTATCTATCTATCTATCTATCTATCTATCTATCTATCTATCTATCTATCTCTAATCTATTCTATTTATCTCTCATTTATTCTCTCTAATCTATCTATCTATCTATCTATCTATCTATCTATCTATCTATCTATCTATCTATCTATCCCTATCTAATCTATTCTCTCTCGGTCTAATCTATTATATATTTACTTATCCATCCATCCATCCATCCATCTTTATCTAATCTATTCTCTCTATCTCTATCTAATCTATTATCTATCTATCTATCTATCTATCTATCTATCTATCTATCTATCTATCTATCTATCTATCTATCCCTATCTAATCTATTATCTCTCTCTGTCTAATCTATTATCTATCTATTTATCTATCCATCCATCCATCCATCCATCCATTTATCTCTATCTAATCTATTATCTATGCGTCTGTCCGTCCGTCCGTCCATCCATCCATCTGTTAATTTAATCTAATCTAATCTATCTAAATATCCTTATATATAAATCCTCAAGTAACCGAAAGGACCCTGAAATGTCCTCTTTCTACTGGGACCAAAGATTTACTTTTTAAAAGCCTGGAAGCCTAAATCGCTGGCCCTGGTGCCCGACTCAGATTGGATCCTGCAGTATTTCTAACTGTCTTGATGTCAGAGGTAGCACAAGGACATATAGGAGTCCCTCCCCGTGAGATCTGGAAGAACGGTTGCCAGAGTTTCCCAAAACTTCATGGGAGAGGAAAGGGAAATTATTAAAACAGCTGACTGGGAAGCCATTGTCATGAATGACAGCTCAACGCAAATGTAAAGAGCCAGAGGTGGCCTGGTCTGGTTCCACCACAAAACCGCGTTCGACTAAAGCGCGCTCGACGAAACCGCGTAGCTGACGTCATCACAGGGCGACAACAGCGCGGAGACAGAAGCACGCTGTAAACGCTAAACCTAAAATTAACCCCTAAACCTAAACCTAACCCCCCTAAACCTAATCCTAACCCTAACCCTAACCCTTAACCTAATCCTAAACCTAACCCTTAACCTAACCCTAACCCTAAGCCTAACCCTTAACCTAACCCTAACCCTAACCCTTAACCTAAACCTAAACCTAAACCTAACCCTTAACCTAACCCTAAAGCTAACCCTAAAGCTAACCCTAAACCTAACCCTTACCTTAACTTGAATCGGCTTGCTTTCAAAGCGCTATTTAAAGCGCCCTTCTTTCTCCGCGCTGGCTGTTGTCGCCCTGTTGATGACGTCAGCGACGCGGTTTAATCGGGCGCGCTTTAGTCGAGCGCGGTTTTGTCGTGCCACGGCCTGGTCTAACCTGCCCCCTCTATTTTCTCTCCTCTAAGTTAAACATACCCGATATTTTTAAAAACATCCCTTAACAAGAGTTCAGTTCTTCATCATTTGAGTCACCTTCACTGTGAAAATCCCTAGAAAGTTTTCCTGGAAACTTTAGCAAACTATTTCAGCAAAAACAAGTGCTACTCCTGAATTTTGGATTCTCAGGGGTTGGCAAACCCATAATCTTTCACACAGCTGCAATTTAACCTTAAGCAATGGCGTATTAAGTCTTCACTGCCACTTTCCAAATGTGGCTCATTCAATTTCCTTAATTTATCTTTGCGTTTATGGCTGCTTTTGAAATAGTTTTTCTATTGCGTCGCTTCCTCTTGGAAATATATATATATATAAACGAATGGGGGGGAAATATGCACCATCAACTGCAAATGTGTCTCATTTTAATCTGTAATGGTGTGGAAAAAACCCCCCAACAACAACTTGAGAGTGGGGAGAAAACTAACAATAATGTAGGAAAACAGACAGGGAAACAAAAAGCTAATTATTGGGTTAGACGACTAATTAGTCTAGATTGTTTCTGGAGATGGGAATAATTTGCTTCATTTTATGACAAATGCTGAAATAAAAAGGCAAATGGGGAAACAGGTCTGGCTATGATTAGAAGCGACTGGGGCACAGAGCACTGAAGAATATAAAACTGAAGCAGATCGGAGGAAAAAAGGGCTCGAAAGTTTCAAAATTCAGATCGACATGCCACGGTTGAGAAGGCGGTCACTCGGGCCACAAGGATTTCATCCAGCGCTTGGCAAGGTGTATAAAAACCGATGATTTTTTTTTAAAGGATTTTTAAAAAATTTAAATCGGATTTTTTAAAATTTAAATCAGATTTTTTTTATTTAAATCAGATTTATTTTTATTTTTATCAAATGTATTTTAATGAAAATGCTTTTGGAGTAGAAATCTAACTAAAGATAGTTTTCTATTTAAAATGCATTAATAATTTACCGTATTTTTCAGACTATAAGACACACTGGTGTATAAGACGCACCAAGATTTCAAAGAGGGGCTGGGGGAAGGCAAAAACATCAGTTTTTGTGAAAAAACAGCCCGTTTTTCACAAAAATGAGGTGTGGAGGCGGGGCTTCAGGAGGCCAAAAATAGCTGGATTTGGTGTATAAGATGGACCAACATTTCATCACACTTTTGGGGTGGGGGTGGGGTGGAAATGTGTAGTTTATTCAGCTTGAAAGGGGCCTTAGTTATGTAGCATGAGGCTGTCGATTCTGCAATATTGGGACCGTCCGTCAGTCCTCCGCGGGTCGGAGGAGGAGCCACTGCGGGACAGCAGCTCTTTAAAAATTATGATTTAAATCGAGTCAATTTAAATCAAGCCTTTTTACTACCCCGTTTCCCTGAAAAATAAGACCTCCCTGGATAATAAGCCCAATTGGGCTTTTGAGCGGATGCGCTAAAATAAGGGCTGCTCTACATTGTCCAGAATGCAGCCGCGCGAGCAATTGTGGGTGCACCTCGGTACACCCACGTTACACCTATCCTCTGCGAGCTGCACTGGCTGCCTATTGGACTCCGGACATGTTTCAAGGTGCTAGTCGTTACTTTTAAAACCCTACATGGTATCCGACCTGGGTACTTGAGAGACTGCCTCCTGCCAATTACCTCCCTTCGACCAATCAGATCCCACAGATTAGGCCTCCTCCAGATACCATCAGCTAGTCAATGTCGACTGTCAACCTCCCGGGGGAGGGCCTTTTCTGTGGCTGCTCTGGCCCTCTGGAACGATCTCCCCATGGAGATTCGGACCCTCACCACCCTTCAGGCTTTCCGCAAAGCCGTCAAGACCTGGCTGTTCCGGCAGGCCTGGGGCTGATGAGTTCCCAGCCCCACTCGAATTGCTGATTGTTGTGTAGTTTTTAATTTGTCTTTGTATCCTGTTTGTCTCGTTTGTTTTTGTATTGCCCCCTTCCCCATGTGTTTGTTCACCGCCCTGAGTCCCCCCGGGAATAGGATGGCATACAAGTATAATAAATACAATACAATACAATACAATAAGCCCTTCCCCGAAAAGGGGGTTGGTTCTTACCCGAGTTGCCTATTCTCATAGGGTGGAGGTAGCATCCAGACTGGGTTGACATCATCCGCTCACTGATAGGACTAAGTCTGATGAAGCTGTTGCTAAGCAGACCCAGCTTTCGACTCAGTACCTCAGTGAGGACGGCTGTGTCATCGCTTAGCTCCACGGCTATTTCCAACACAGCAGCAGCCATGAGGTGACCACATTCGCCGCCTCCTGCACCTCAAAAATAATAAGTCGTCCCCCCCCGAAAATAAGGCCAAGTGCTTATTTCGGGGGTCAAAAGAAAATAAGACCCGATCTTATTTTCGGGGAAACACAGTAGTGATTTAGATTATGATTTAAATGGTCATTTAAATCGACTTGATTTAAATGAAATCCACCCTGGCGCTTGGGGAAGTCATTTTGACAAGACGGATTGGGGAAAATGGCGGGAACACCTCCCCTTCTGCTACAGTCAGAACATCTGGGGAAAACTTGGCCAACAAGAAAGAAAGAAGGGGGAAGAGAAAGTAAGAAAACCAGCTGCTGACCAGCACACGTAAAGGAAGTCCTGCATCTGGGCTGGTGTTTTTAAAAGAAAAAAGAAGGAGAAGACACACATTACAAATGAAAAGATAAATGTGGTTTATTCGCCTTGAGCCCCAAGGCCCCTCATCATCGGTCACAGGGAAATGTTACGTGGAAAGAAAAACTGTGGAAATCAAATACGAGGAGAGTTGTGGGAACGAAAACTGGATCCCAGCTTGGGTTTGAGACTCGGCAATGAAAATTAAGGAGGGCTGGCCATAAGAGCAAGTTAACCAAGTTAGTCAAGATGAACAAACTACTGTAGGGAACAAACTACTGTAGGTCCAGAAATTCCTGGGTTGGCACGTAAGATTGTCTTCTTATCTTCATGAGATGAGATGGCAGGGGATGTTGAAAAAGCCAAAACATGAAAATTAATGATAAAGAGGACTACTGTAAGCACAACAAAAGTGGATCTATTCAAGGCTAGAGGCCTTTGAACTCGGGTGCTGGAGAAGACTCCTGCGAGTCCTTTGGACTGCAAGGCCATCCAACCAGTCAGTCTTAGAGGAGATCCACCCTGACTGATCTTTAGAAGGCCAGATCCTGAAGAGGAAACTCAAATCCTTTGGCCACCTAATGAGAAGGAAGAAGGACTCCCTGGGAACGATGGAGGGCAAAAGAAGAAGGGGACGACAGAGAATGAGGTGGCTGGATGGAGTCACCCAAACAGTTGGTGTGAGCTTAAATGGACTCCAGAGGATGGTAGAGAACAGGCAGGCCTGGAGGAACATTGTCCATGGAGTCGTGATGGGTTGGACACGACTTTGCAACTAACAACAACAACTGTAGGCTCATGTAAGATTAATCCCAGCCCTTAAAACTAATCCAGATTTCCACAAACATTCAGCCCTTTCAAGATTTAGCACCCTTCCCATCAGAGGCGGCATTCAGACGGTTCGGACCGGTTCACCGGCTCTGTGCCATTCTATTTAGGCATGTTTTCAAGCCACGCGCATATGTGCAAGCCACACGTGTGATCAAAGCAGATGCGTGGAAGGCCGAGAAAGTGCTTCAGAAGGAATGGGACTATAGACACAAATCTTTTAATCTAATTTTATCTTCCAGATACAGCTGCTTTAATGAGATGGTCCAGATACAGCTGGTGTAATGAGATGGTCCAGATACAGCTGCTTTAATGAGATTGTCCAGATACAGCTGCTTTAATGAGATGTTGCGGGAAACAAAATCGACTCAACGAGTTAAGACTTTCCACAGTTTCAAACTACAAGCTTATCATTTTCCTTGCACTTAAAGCAATTTGGCAACTGGAGATAAGGGTTAAATAGTTAAATGTAACAGTTTTCTCCTGCTGACTGGCCAGACACGATGGTATTTGTAGTCCCAACCTGTCTGGAGGGGATAATCTGAGATAGGGAATGCTGTTTATTGGGCTGAGGTTTTCCACCCATCATTAAAATGCCCATCATTACTAAGAAGCCATTTCAGTTTTATTTATTTGCAAATCCCTCATTACAAAGCCCATTGTAAGAATGGAGTAATTAAAACGTTCCCAATCAAATGCCCACTTCCCATTCGGAAAAAGCATTTGCGATAAATATTATCATTAAAGATTGCTCGACAAACCACAGAGAGATCCTTGGTTCCCGAGGTCTCCTGGAAACTGGAAAGCTCAGGAAAGAAATATCTATGGTTAGCCATCCCTCCTCCTAGCTCAATTCACATCCTGTTCGGAGGGGATCAAGAGATAATTTTTTATTTCTGTGCATTAATCTGGTCATATTAACCGGCAACAATGGGATTAGCCAAAGCACTGCAGCTTTTATTGGGGATTCTCGTAAAATAGAGGGAATCTATCTATCTATTTATCTGTTTGTCTGTCTGTCCGTATCAATCTATCTATCTATCATCTACCCATATCTATCCATCTATCATCTATTTATATCCATCCATCCATCCATCCATCCATCCATCCATCCATCATCTATCCATCTTCATCCATCCATATGTATGTATGTATATATGTATGTATCTATCTATCTATCTATCTATCTATCTATCTATCTATCTATCTATCCATCCATCCATCCATCCATCCATCCATCCATCCATTTACCTACCTACCTACCATCTATCCATATCTATCCATCCATCCCTCTCTATCTATCAACCCATATCTATACATATATCATCTATTTATATCCATCCATCCATCCATCATCTATCCATCTCCATCCATATCTATCTATCTATCTATCTATCTATCTATCTATCTATCTATCTATCTATCTATCTATCTATCTATCTACCTACCTACCTACCTACCTACCTACCTACCTACCATCTATCCATCCATCACTCTCTATCTACCCATATCTATCCATCTATCATCTATTCATATCTATCCATAATTTATCCATATCCATCCATCCATACATCTATATCATCCATCCATCCATCATCCATCTATCTATCATCTATCCATCCATCCATCCCCCCGCTCTCTATCCATATCTATCCATCCATCATCTACCCATATCTATCATCTATTCATATCCATCAATCATCTATCCATATCCATCCATCCATCCATCCATCCATCCATCCATCCATCCATCCATCCATCCATCCATCCATCATCTATCCATATTTATCTCTATCCATCCATCCCTCTCTATCTGACTGTCTATCCATATCTATCCATCTATCTATCATCTACCCATATCTATCCATCCCCATCCATATCTACCTACCTACCTACCTACCTACCTACCTACCTACCTACCTACCTATAATCTATCTATCTATCTATCTATCTATCTATCTATCTATCTATCTATCTATCTATCTATCTACCTACCTACCTACCTACCTACCTACCTACCTACCTACCTACCTACCTACCTACCTACCATCTATCCATATCTATTCATCCATCCATTCCTCTCTATCTATCTTCCCATATCTATCCATCTATCATCTATTCATATCTATCCATCATTTATCCATATCCATCCATCCATCCATCATCCATCCATCCATCCATCTATCATCTATCCATCCATCCATCCCCCCGCTCTCTATCCATATCTATCCATCTATCTATCATCTACCCATATCTAGCCATCTATTCATATCCATCGATCATCTATCCATATCCATCCATCCATCCATCCATCCATCCATCCATCCATCCATCCATCCATCATCTGTCCATAGCTATCTATCCATCCATCCATCCCTCTCTATCTGTCTGTCTATCCATATCTATCCATCTATCTATCATCTACCCATATCTATCCATCTATTCATATCCATCCATCATATAACCATATCCGTCTGTCCGTCTATCCATCCATCCATCCATCCATCCATCCATCCATCCATCCATCCATCCTTCCTTCCTTCCTTCCTTCCTTCCATCATAGAAAGGTGTTTTCTATGAGTACACCTGTGGACACCAGATTACTAGAAAAGTAAGGTTTCTAACCAATCAAACTTCCTTGAGGCAAGTAGGATATTCCTACTTGCAGCTGAGTAGAGCAATCATGTTCACAAGCAAGCAAATCACCTGCAGATGTTTCCCCCCTGAGAAACATCTGGATCACCATTCAGGGCAACCAAAGGCTAGATAAGACCAGCTGTCTGCTTTTTTTTAAACTCTCCAAATACTGTTTTGTGTTCCCTATTGAATCTTCCTTTATTTTTTTCTTTACTGGTGGTCCTCAGCTTACCACTATTCATTTAGTGGACCATTTGAAGTTACAAGGGACACCCCCAAAAGAGACTTTGGATCGTTTCCCACAGTTACGACCGTTGTAGCATTCCCCGTGGTCGCGTGATCAAAACTCGGGTGCTTAACAACTGGCAAGAGACTGGACAGCCACTGGTCTGCAATGGAAGAGGCTCTCCTGCTCGAGCAGGGGGTTGGACTAGAAGACCTCCAAGGTCCCTTCCGACTCTTATTATTCTATATTCTAAATATTTATGGTCGAAGTGTCCCGGGAGTCATGTGATCGCCTTTTGCAAACTTCTGGTAAGCAATGGGCAAACCAGGTTCATATATCAAACGTTTTACTTAACAACTGCAGTGATTCACTTAACGGTGACAAGAAAGGGCGTCAAATGGGGCGAAGCTCACGTCCCAGCTGTCTCGCTTAGCAGCGGAAATGTTGGGCCCAATTGGAACCGTAAAAGTCAAGGACTACCTGGATACAAATATGTCTTTCTCCCCAGTTGATGCATCAAGCAAGCAACACATCCTGCAAGTTTCATGTTCTGAAGAAGACTTCTGTGGAGTCTGAAGTCTACATCACTTTTACCAATACAATATTTTCCAACAAAAAGAGACAGAGGAGTCCAATTTGCACAAGGACTCCTGCCTGTTACAGGTGAATAAAGAGGAATCATGAATAGGGAACGCAATTATCCCAGGTAGAGTACCTTTACAGCTTACATTGTTTGGGTAGAAAAAGTTATGTGAGTCTTGCTCATGGCTTCAATTTTTTAAGTGCAAAGATAAAAGTTCCCCCCTTGAACTTTTTGGGCTAGTCGTTCCCGGCTCTAGGGGGCGATGCTCATCTCCGTTTCAAAGCTGAAGAGCCGGCGCTGTCCAAAGACGTTGCGGTGGTCATGTGGCCGGCATGACTCAACTCCCAAAGGCGCATCGAATGCTCTTCCCTTCCCACCAAAGGTGTTTCCTGTTTTTCTACTTGCATTTTTTACGTGCTTTCAAACTGCTAGGTTGGCAGAAGCTGGGACAAGGGAGCTCACTCCGTTTACGCAGCGCTAGGGATTTGAAACGCCGAACTTTCTGGTTGACGAGCTCAGCGTCTTCGCCTATGAGTCACCGCATCCCCTAGAATGTGTAGCATGCAGAGAAAAAGCCTGGATTTCTCAAACCATTTAGAAGTGGATAGATAGGATGAGAAAACTTTCAGACACATTCATTTCAGGTCACACCTGAGTCAGTGAGAAATCTTGGGATTGTAAACATTTTCCCAGAGTCAAGTGCAGAATGAAAACAATTTCTCTTTTCCCCCCAAACAACTTGGCAAATTTCTACCTTAATTCCAATATCTCAAGGGCTGCCCCAAAGAAGAAGGAGTCAAGCTATTCTCCAAAGCCCCTGAGGGCAGGACAAGAAGCAAGGGATGGAAACTAATCAAGGAGAGAAGCAACTTAGAACTGAGGAGAAATTTCCTGACTGTTGGAACAATTAATCAGTGGAACAGAAGTGCCTCCAGAAGTTGTAAATGCTCCAACACTGGAAGTTTTTAAGAAGAGATTGGACATCCATTTGTCTTAAGTGGTGCAGGATTTCCTGCCTAAGCAGGGGGGTTGGACTAGAAGACCTCCAAGGTCCCTTCCAACTCGGTTATTCTATATTCTTTTTTTAACTTTTTTATTATTTTTATTTATTCTATATTCTAATACTTCAATGAAAAGAAAGACCAGGGGTAGCATGATAGCAGCATTCCGCTATCTCAAGGGCTGCCCCAAAGAAGAAGGAGTCAAGCTATTCTCCAAACCACGGGAGGGGAGAAGCAATGGGTGGAAACTAATCAAGGAGAGAAGCAACTTAGAATTAGGGAGAAATTCCGTGACGGTGCGAACAATTGATCAGTGGAACAGCTTGCTTCCAGAAGTTGTGAATGCTCCAACACTGGAAGCTTTTAAGAAGAGTCTGTAGAACCAGTGGTGCGGGGTTTCCTGCCTAAGCAGGGGGTTGGACTAGAAGACCTCCAAGGCCCCTTCCAACTCTGTTATTCTATTTCTATTTCACGCTTGTTTGAGAAAATTCCTAATTCCCAATGCGGTTTTTCCTTTCTCCCTTCTGTCCCTGGGCCTCATGCTTTCCCCACCAAGCCCACCCTTGTGGTCTCTTGCAGAAGACCACCATCCTCCCCTCCTCCAAAGATTGAAAGGTACAATACAGAAAAGCTGCAAATTCTTGCCTTGGGAAGAAAAAAAAAAATCTCCTCTCTGACAAGGCGGCTGTTTCCTCTGCGTTGTTTACCATCACCCTTGACTAATGCGGACTCTTTTTATTTTTTATTTTTTTGTTTTAAATAATCTCATGCAAATTAGACACACACTTCCTTCCAGTTGATTGCTATCTGCAAGGAATAATATAACCACCAGGACAGAGTCGGGGAGAAAGACGGGAGGAAAACAGGACGTGATTTCCCCACCCCCCCCTACCCCACCCCTCCCCGCTCAATCGCTCCATCCATCTATCTTTTCTTCTTGCAAGATGCCAGGGATGCACGAAACGCCTTTTCCTCTCCCAACACTTTTTAAAATATATATATATATATATTTCCCCCCCCCCCCCACATTTAGGCAGCATTTGCATAAAGGAGCTGAGCAGCCTTGCTGTCTTTTAAGAAGTTTGCTGCCACCACCAGACAGACTGCTTACTTTAACCACGGCGGCATCCCCCCCACCCACCCACCCCCGGGGGGAATGACGTACTGTTATTTTTCGGAGTATAAGACACACCAAGGTTTTGAAGAGGCAAAAAAGTTTTTGCATTCTGCGGAGCTCCCAAAAATGCCCCATTTTTCGCGAAAATGGGCCCGTTTCCCCCCCCCCTCAAAAGAAGGGCATGAATAGCCTTTAGGAGGCTTGTAGAGTGCTCCTGGGGGGGGTGCCCCCCCCCAAATGAGCAAAAAAACGGCCAGTTTTTTGTCAAAAAAGGGCATGCATAACCTTTAGGAGGCTTATAGCAGTGTTTCTCAACCTTGGTAACTTGAAGATGTCCGGACTTCAACTCCCAGAATTCCCCAGCCAGCATTCGCTGGCTGGGGAATTCTGGGAGTTGAAGTCCGGACATCTTCAAGTTGCCAAGGTTGAGAAACACTGGCTTTATAGGGTGGTCCTGGGGGCTGGGAGAGGGGCAAAATTGAGCAAAAAACGGTCTTTTTTCTGCCCTTTCTAGCCCCCAGGAGGACTCTATAAGTCTCCTAAAGGCTATGCACGGCCATTTTGGTGAAGGGGGCGGGGTTTCGGGAGGCCATAAATGCTGCATTCAGTGTATAAGACGCACCCAGATTTTCAGCCTCTTTGTTGAGGAAAAAAGGTAAATATGAATTAACAAAAAAGGCATCTATGGCTAGGAAGAGTCGCCAGAAAACAGAAGGGCCAGGAAAAGCTTCAAGTCACAAACGCACCACAAAATAGAGCCCAAAGTACAGAACAGAATAACAGAGTTGGAAGGGACCTCGGAGGTCTTCTAGTCCAACCTCCGAATTCCATCAGCCAGTCAATGCCGACTGGCGACCACACGGAGGAGAGCCTTCTCTGCTGCTGCCCCGGCCCTATGGAACGAGCTCCCCATGGAGATCCGCACCCTCACCACGATCCAGACCTTCCGCGCAGCCCTCAAGATCTGGCTCTCCCAGCAGGCCTGGGAATAGGTTTCCAATCGCCCGCCCGAGTGTTTGATTGCTGAATGAAAGTTGTGTTTTATTATTTTTCTTTTGTTCACCAATTGTTTTGTTTTGACCTTGCACCTCCCCTCCCCTGTGGTTGTAAGCCGCCCTGAGTCCCCTCAGGGAAAAGGGCGGCATATAAATCCCAATAAACCTCAAACCTCAAACCTCAACCCACTGCTTAGGCAGGAAACCCTATACTATTTCAGACAAATGGCTATCCAACATCTTCTTAAAGACTTCCAGTGTTGGGGCATTCAGAACTTCTGGAGGCAACTTCTGTTCCACTGATTAATTGTTCCAACTGTCAGGAAATTTCTCCTCAGTTCTAAGTTGCTTCTCTCCTTGATTAATTTTCACCCATTGCTTTTTGTCCTCTGCCCTCAGGTACTTTGGAGAATAGTTTGACTCCCTCTTCTTTGGGGCAGCCCCTGAGATATTGGAAGACTGCTATCATGTCTCCCCTGGTCCTTCTTTTCATTAAACTAGACATAACCCAATTCCTGCGACCGTTCTTCATATGTTTTAGCCTCCAGTCCCCTAATCATCTTTGTTGCTCTTCTCTGCACTCTTTCTAGAGTCTCCACATCTTTTCTACCTCGTGGTGACCAAAACTGAATGCAGTATTCCAAGTACGGCATTATAAAGTGGTATTAACACTTCACGTGATCTTGATTCTATCTTAAAAACGTCCAGTGTTGGAGCATTCACAACTTCTGGAGGCAAGTTAGAATAGAGAATAGTTGATGTGTGTGCGTTCCCCAAACCGTGCGTGTGCATTCCCCAAACTAAGTTGTGTGCACGCTCACAAACATGTGCCTGCGCGGACATGCATGCATGCACGAACATGCACATGCGTGCATGTCTGTGCACGCATGCGCAGCAGAGACCCAAAGGCCAGCTGGGAGGCGGCGCATCCCCACACCGGCAGCGCAACAAGACCCGTCTCTTTTGTGACCTTCTGATTCGTCTTTTGCAGGGAAATAGAAGCTCCCAAAAGAAATGCCAGAGATCTGACTTGGGGCGACAGCGCATGTGCCAGCAGAGAGGGATCTGCGTGCCACCTCTGGCACGCCCGCCACAAGTTTGCCATCGCGGATATAGAATATAGAGTAAACAAGTTGGAAGGGATCTTGGAGGTCTTCTAGTCCAACCCACTGCTTAGGCAGGAAACCCATCACCACTTCACACAAATGGATATCCAACATCTTAAAAACTTCCAGTGTTGGAGCATTCACAACTTCTGGAGGCAAAGTTGTTCCACTGATTAATTGTTCTCACTTGTCAGGAAGTTTCTCCTTAGTTCTAAGTTGCTTCTCTCCTTGATATTTTTCAGGTGCTTGATGGAGTCTAGAGTTTTTGGCCAAAGAAATAAAAAAAATACAACCTCTGGCTTCTACTGGGCCATTCAGACAAACAAACAAAAACTCAATTCTTTTCCTGGCTTTGATGCCTGCCTGTCTGGTGCCTGTCTGGCGTTTTGCAGATGAATCTCCCTGCAATGGGAATATGTATATATATATTTTTTTTAAAAAAAAATCCTGATCTGTCAATCACCATCTCTCCCACTCAAGCAAGTTGGCAGCAAACTTCTCACCAATTCCTCTTTGGCACCGATTCGGCTACTGTTGTGTACTTTCGGGCTTGCCTAAGGGCGCATCCTGGAACACCGCAGCCAACTCCGGGTTCTTAGCGAGCAATCCCCTCGGTTTGTTTTCTTAAAAGTTCCAATTCCCTGGCTTAATTTCCGGGCGTTTGTTTGTTTTAAAACCATTTTGAAAACAAACCATTAAAACACACACAGATGCACTTCGTGGGGCTTTCACCGCAAATGTTTCAGGGCCAATTCATAAAGACGCTGAAGAGGTTGTGGCTGGAAGTGGAAACGGGTTCTGTGCGAGAAGCACCGAAGACCTTTGATGTGGGCAGAAAGGGTCTGTTCCCAAACCAGACGGGGATCCCCCCACTAGGGATGGCTGTCTCTGGAAGAAGGGGCTACATTGGCTGCCCTCTTGACCCTCCCATATCAACAAGTCTTTTGCTGATTGCTCATTTGTACCCTATGACTATCATTAAGTGTTGCACCTTATGATTCTGGACGACTGTATATGTACGTTTTTGTATTGAAAGACAAACTCCTTATCTGCCCAATCACACTTGGCCAATAAAGAATTCTATTCTATTCTATTCTGTCTATATTCTACTCTATTCTATTCTAATTCTATTCTATTCTAATTTTATTCTACTTTATATTCTAATTCTATTCTACTCTATTCTAATTTTATTCTACTCTATATTCTATTCTATTCTAATTTTATTCTGTTCTATTCTATTCTAATTTTATTCTACTCTATTCTCTATTCTATTCTATGCTATTCTATTCTAATTTTACACTATTCTACTCTATTCTAATTTTATTCTATATTCTATTCTATTCTATTTTTATTCTATTCTACTCTATTTTAATTTTGTTCTACTCTATATTCTATTCTATTCTAATTTTATTCTACTCTATATTCTATTCTATTCTAATTTTATTCTACTCTATATTCTATTCTATTCTGTTCTACTTATTCTATTCTATTCTACTCTATTCTAATTTTATTCTACTCTATATTCTATTCTGTTCCATTCTAATTTTATTCTATTCTACTCTATTCTATTCTACTCTATTCTACTCTATTCTAATTTTATTCTACTCTACGTTCTATTCTATTCTGTTCTACTTATTCTATTCTATTTTTATTCTACTCTATATTCTATTCTATTCTACTCTAATTTTATTCTACTCTACATTCTATTCTATTCTATTCTATTCTGTTCTACTTATTCTACTACTCTATTCTAATTTTATTCTACTCTATATTTTATTCTATTCTACTCTATTCTAATTTTATTCTACTCTATATTTTATTCTATTCTACTTATTCTATTCTACTCTATTCTAATTCCCCTGGGAGGACAAATGAAAGGGCAGTTGAGCGGTTGTATTTAGGATGCATGAAATTCAAGTACGCAGATTGGGCACCATTGTGGAGTGTGTGTGTATGTGTGTGTGCGTGCGTGTGCATGCATGCTTCTGTGTATATAACAGCCTTGCACTTGAGCAATGAATGGGCGACTTGTCGTCCTACATCGGTGAGCGGTGCCAAGATTTAAAACTAAACTGGATTTCACTTCATTGACCCCGGAATAAAACATGTTGAAAAGAGTCACTTTTAGACATGCAGTGCATCCCATTTTTCTGCCAATTAAAAAGATGTGATTTGACAAGTGGGCACAGTCAAGGATTTTTTTGGGGGGTGCTTATAAACTTGGGGAAGTCAGCGGCGCACTTCTAACGGTGCCTTGATAGGATAGGAATAGAAATAGGATCTCCGTTGGCCCATTTGGAGAAGACCTTAAAAAGTGGATGGCAGGCGCTTCCATGCAAAATGATAAGCAATGGGGCAATTTTACCACTATTTCCCCAGTTGCAATGGATGGCTGTGAAGGTTGGACCATAAGGAAGGCTGAGCGCCAAAGAACGGAGGCCTTTGAACTCTGGTGCTGGAGAAGAAGACTCCTGCATTGAGTCCCTTGGACTGCAAGACCATCCAGTCAGTCAGTCCTAGAGGAGGTCAACCCTGACTGCTCTTTAGAAGGCCAGATCCTGAAGAGGAAACTCAGATACTTTGGCCCCCTAAGGAGAAGGAAGAAGGACTCCCTGGAGAAGAGCCTCATGCTGGGAACGATGGAGGGCAAAAGAAGAAGGGGACGGCAGAGAAGGAGGTGGCTGGATGGAGTCACCGAAGCAGTCGGTGTGAGCTTCAATGGACTCCTGAGGATGGTAGAGAACAGGAAGGCCTGGAGGAACGTTGTCCATGGGGTCGCGATGGGTCGGACACGACTTCCCAACTAACAGCACAACGACCACCATTTTGGATTCTTCTCGATTCTCTACCGCTTGATTAAACCACAAGAGTGCCCAGGGTGCTCCACTCTGCCCTGCCCTTAAAGAAAATGGGGGAAAGTCTTGGGGTTTTTGATATCTCCTACTGATGATGTGCTACAGAGAACCTCGCGGGTTCAAAATCGGCTCAGTGGAAGAAGCAAAAACCAACCCATTACCCCATGGCTAGGGCAGTGTTGGTGAACCTTTTCAGCACCGAGTGCGCGTGTGAGCGAGAGTTGAGCCGCTCTGGCACGCATGCACACGCCGGGAGCACGAACTTCCAGGTTCTGGTGTGCATGTGTGCGTGAAGGCCAGGGGACCGGTGCATATGCGCATGTCAGAAACTGGAAGATAATATGCTCGGCCTAGGCATCCGCATTGGGTGGCTGCTCTTCCGATTTCTGCCGCTCCCACGTGTGGGAAAACCAGCTGGCTGAGTGCGCTGTAACCCGGAAGAGCAACAGGAGACAGCTCTGCGTGCCACTTCTGGCACGCGTGCCATGGGTTTGCGGTCACGGGACTAGGGGATTCAGATGGAACAATATACTTGGTTAATACCTAGGATGTTGACAGCAACCCGTATCAACCATCAGTGCCAGTCGGTGATATTTGTGATACATTTTTAAATGTTCAGTTGACTCAGTTTCATGTTTAATGCAACGGAGGAAGAGGGGGGAAGGAGGGAGGAGGGAGGAGGAGGAGGAGGAGGAGGAGGAGGAGGAGGAGGAGGAGGAGAGAAGAAGAAGAAGAAGAAGAAGAAGAAGAAGAAAGAAGAAAGAAGAAGAAGAAGAAAAGAAGAAGAAAAGAAGAAGAAACTTGGTTAGGATGTGACAGCAAACCCATATCAACCATCAGTGCCAGCCAATGGTATTTGTGATACATTTTTAAATGTTCAGTTAACTCAGTTTCATGTTTAATGAATAAAAGAGATAATAATACTAATAATGGAGGAGGAAGGAGGAGGAGGAGGAGGAGGAGGAGGAGGAGGAGGAGGAGGAGGAGGGGGAGGAGGAGGGGGAGGAAGAAGAAGAAAATGATGCTGGCAGCCACCCGTATCAACCATTAGCACCAGTCAGTAGAATTTGTGACACATCTTTAAATGTTCAAGGGAACTATATTCCATTCCACCCGTTTCCTGGGTTAAAAATTAAATTAATAAATAAGCAAGCAAACAAGAGAATCCAATTAAAGACGACGGGGCTGATGCAGCCAAGGAGGGAAGGGAAGAGGTTGGGGGGGGGGGAGAGAAAGGGCTAAAAGATTTTGCCTGGCTTTGCCATCAAAGATCCTGGCAGGAATTCTCTCTCTCTTGCAGGAATTCTCTCTCAAGAGAGAGACTCTCTCTTGAGTTTTCAAAGTCTACCATCCAAGGAAGCCAAGAAGCAGCCAATGTCAAGGGGTTACAAGACTGCCCAATATCCCCTTTGCGTTAGTTCCTGCTTAGAGGGACACACACACACACACACACACACACACACACACACACACACACACACACACCCCGTGCAAATGATGGATACCTGGAGGAAAACAAGGACCCCTGACTTTCAAAGATGCAGCCCCTCCCCTCGTCCTGGATGAGGGGCACGCAGGCTTTCAGAAAAAGGCCAACAAACAAATAAAACCAGTGAGCCCCCCCCCCCCAAAAAAGACCCAGGCGAGCGAGCTAGAAGGAAAAGAAAGAAGCTGAAATTTGGGGAGTGGGGAATTGGGGGGGGGGGAGGACCTTGGCTTGGGGTGGGTAGCTGTTGTTATGAACAGGATAAATAAATAAATTAGCCATTGTCAGGCTGGGAGCCGGAAGGGTGGGGGAGGCGGGCACGGGAGCACCGCGCTCTCTCTCTCTCTCCGCCTCCACCGGGCGGGCGCAGTGTGCCACCTTCTCCCGCAAAAAAACCCCCAACCTCGCCACTATTAAAAGTCGCCGGGTGACCCCAGAGACCCCTATTTCCCAGAGCCTTGTATAAAATTGAATTTTTTAAACATAAATTACACGTAATGACGACACTGTAAAAACTAACAGTAATGGAAAGCTGTGCTGTATTTCATTAGCCTGTATTATTCCGTGCCACCTGATCCGAGCGGATCTTGTTTATGAGTTGGCGTGTTAGCAGGATGCCGATGGAAGCATTTGCTCCGACCTTGCGCTTCTCATTGGGGCATGAAATTACGACGCCAGCACCTTGATATTACGGCCATAAATACAGTAAACTGCAAATTTAAGCCAACGGCTCCTATTGTCTCCGAACATAAAGCTGATCGGTATTTATTTAAAAGGAGAATGAAAAAAAAATATTATATATCACCTTGTTTATGGGTTGGGTGACCCCATCTCCCCCCCCTCTCTCATTTTGCTTTGCCTACCCCCCCACCCCCCCCTTTTCTCCAATCAACCTTATTTTGCTCTCCCGGAATAGTAATTGTTTGCTGGCGATGTTTAATTAAGCTAAAAATATCAATTTTTTTTAATTTAAAAAAGAAGGGGGGGAAACACACGTTTTATCCGACAAAAGGAAGCCAACTTTTAGGGAAATGCACGTCCCTTTGGCGGGTGTGACCCCTTTTCGGATAAGTCACACAGTTAATGCTGGAACTGAAATATTTTATCCCCCTCTCCCCTCTTCCCCCCCCCAAAAAAAAGGGAGCCCCCCCCTCACTTTCGCACAGATGCCCCGCAGGCAACGCTGGGAAACAAAGTCTTAATTAAGAGTTCTCCAACAATCAGCATTTAAAATTTAGTCACTGGAGGAGTGGAAACGTGGTTGCTGGCGGCTCCACTCGGGACTCCCTTTGTTTGATTTATAGCTGGAGGGAAACAGAAGAGGGGAAACTGCGAAGAAGTTCTGAATTATTCCTGCGATGAAGGCATCACCAAAAGGCGTGGGAACCGCACAGTCTTCTGAATCGTTCCAACTGGAAAGAGTGTGCATGTTTTTGCTGCCTTCTTGCAAAAAATGGTTAAATCGATAGAAATAGAATAGAATAGAATAGAATAGAATGTAGGTTGATAGATAGAACAGAAGGGAACAGAATGGAACGGAACAGAATAGAATGTAGGATAGGATAGAATAGAATAACAGAGTTGGAAGGGACCTTGGAGGTCTTCTAGTCCAACCCCCTGCTCAGGCAGGAAACCCTACACTACTTCAGACAAATCGATGTCCAATCTCTTCTTAAAAACTTCCAGTGTTGTGGCATTCACAACTTCTGGAGGCAAATTCTGTTCCACGGATTAATTGTTTTCACTGTCAGGAAATTTCTCCTCAGTTCTAGGTAGCTTCTCTCCTTGATTAGTTTCCACCCATTGCTTCTTGTCCTGCCCTCTGGTGCTTTGGAGAATAGCTTGACCCCCCCCCCCTTCTTTGGGGCAGCCCCTGAGATATTGGAACGCTGCTATCATGTCTCCCCTAGTCCTTCTTTTCATTCAACTAGACATACCCAGTTCCTGCAACTGTTCTTCATATGTTTTAACCTCCAGTCCCCTAATCCTCTTTGTTGCTCATCTCTGCACTCTTTCTCAACGTCTTTTTTACATCGTAGCACTTCAACACTTCACGTGATCTTGATTCTATCCCTCTGTTGATGCAGCCTAGAACTGTGTTGGCTTTTGTGGCAGCTGCTGCACACGGCTGGCTCCTATTTAAACGGTTGTCCACTAGGACTCCAAGATCCCTTTCACAGTTACTGCTCTTGAGCAATAGAACGGCTGCGTCCTCGGCTAAATTAATCCATTTTGGGGTTTGACAGAAGCACCCAGAAGTCCCTAAGGCACGAAATACAAACTATTAAGACTATTACTCACTGGGTCTGCATTTGAAGCCCTTCCTCCCAAAATAATCCCATGTCTGGAAAGCTTTTTGGGGTGAAGGTAGCCAATGAGAAAGCATCTGGACCATTACCGAGTTTCCCCACAAATAAGACAGGGTCTTATTTTCTTTTGACCACCCCCCCCCCGAAATAAGCGCTTGGCCTTATTTTCGGGGAGGTCCTATTATTTTTGAGGTGCAGAAAGCAGCGAGCGTGGTCCCCTCATGGCTGCTGCTGTGTTGCAATATTTTCAGGGAGGGCTTATTTTAGCCGTGGCACGACAAAACCGCGCTGGTTAAAATCGCGGCGATAAAATCGCGGCGATAAAATCGCGGCGATAAAATCGCGGCGCTAAAGCCGCGACGTCATCACCGCGCGTCATCACCGCCGCGACAACAGCGCGGCAACAGAAGGGCGCTTTAAAACGGCGCCGCGGCAGAAAGCCGACTTCATTTAAGGTAAGCGTTAGGATTAGGTTTAGGAGTTTGTTTTAGGGTTAGGTTTAGGGTTAGGTTTAGTGTTAGGTTTAGCGTTAGGTTTAGCGTTAGGTTTAGCGTTAGGGTTAGGTTTAGGGTTAGGTTTAGGGTACTGAGTGCTTGGGAATGCGCGATTTTGCCCTCCATGATTATGTCATTGCGGTAGGGTCGCATTTTTCCTTAGCGCTTAGAACGGCGCGAATTAGTCTTCACGCTTATGTCTCCGCGCAGAAGGGCTTCGTGGATTTGTGGTGGAACCATTTTAGCGCATGCGCTCAAAAGCCCAATTGGGCTTATTATCCAGGGGGATGTCTTATTTTGGGGGGAAACGGGGTATAAGAGTTTCAACAAACCATTCATCAAGTGGCAGAAATGAACCTCGCATTTTGGGATGGGAGGGAGGGAGTGTGTGGTGTGTAACATAAACTGTTTTTTTAAATTTTCCAGATTACGGAGCCACCGTTAACAAAAGAAGAAGACAAAACAACCCAAGAGAGTAATTTTTTTACTTTAAGGAGAAAAAAAAACCCCACATCAATAAAAAGGAACGTTTGTAACTCACGGTTGAAATGAGGAATCCCCGATGCTGTCGGAGCTCGGCTTTCTTTGTTGCGGGCATTTTGTTACCTTAACTGGCTAACACCCCCAGCACTGATGATGTTACCTAGTTAGGGTAAGGAGATGTCTGCAAGAAAACAAGCCAGCTCAGAGAGCACCAAGGACCTCTCATGTCAACTCTGAGCTACCTTCCTTCTGTCCTTCCATCCTTCTTTCCTTCCATCCTTCCTTGGCAAAAGCACTGATGATGTTACCTAGTTAGGGTCACGAAACGCCTGCAAGAAAACCACCAAGCTCAGAGAGCACAGAGGAGCCCTTGTGTCAATCCTGAGCTACAAATATTATGTTCTCTCTCTCTCTCTCTTTCTTTCTTTCATTCTTCCTACCTTCCTTCTGCCCTCCCCTCCTTCTGCCCTTCAGTCCTTCCTTAGTACTAGCACTGATGATGTTACCTAGTTGGGTAATGAAACGTCTGCAAGAAAATAAGCAAACTCAGAGAGCACCAAGGACCCCTCATGTCAAGCCTGAGCTACAAATATTTTATTTTCCCTTTTCTTTCTTTCTTTCTTTCTTTCTTTCTTTCTTTCTTTCTTTCTTTCTTTCTCTTCCTTCCTTCTGTCCTTCCCTCCTTCTGTCCTTCTGTCCATCCATCCTTCCTTCTTTCCATCCATCCTTCCTTCCTTCCATCCTTCTGTCCTTCCATCCTCTCCTTCCTTCCTTCTCTCCTTCCATCCTTCTCTCCTGTCTTCCTTCTGTTTTTCCATCCTTCTCTCCTTCCTTCCTTCTGTTCTTCCATCCTTCTCTCCTTCCTTCCTTCTGTCCTTCCATCCGTCTCTCCTTCCTTCCTTCTGTCCTTCCATCCTTTCCTTCCTTCTGCCCTTCCATCCGTTTCTCCTTCCTTCCTTCTGTCCTTCCATCCTCTCCTTCCTTCCTTCCATCCTTCTCTCCTTCTGTCCTTCCATCCTTCTCTCCTTCCTTCCTTCTGTCCTTCCATCCTCTCCTTCCGTCCTTCTCTCCTTCCATTCTTCTCTCCTTCCTTCCTTCTGTCCTTCCATCCTCCTCTCCTTCCTTCCTTCTGTCCTTCCATCTTTCTCTTCTTCCTTCCTTCCTTGGCAATAGTACTGATGACGTTACCTAGTTAGAGTCACAAAACCTCCTCAAGAAAACAACCAAGGTCAGAGAGCGCCAAAGACCCGTTTCCCGCCCCCCCTCTCAAAAAGGCATTTTCAGAGAAGGCAAGTAAGGAAAACAGGAGTGCAGATGGCGCTTCTTGTATAATGTCCATCTCTCGGCTGTGACCTAAGAGCACACTCACCTCTATTACATTAAATGTAGCAAGGGAGGGGGGGGAGAGAGAGAGAGGGAAGCAGGAAGAGGAGGGGGGGAAAAACCCTCAACACAAAGGCAAAAGGACATTGGGATATCACAAACCGTAACACGGCATAAATCACAACATTACAAGCCCGGTGCAAAATAATATATTTCGTCGGCGTTTCTAAAAGACGAAGGGAGTTGCGGTTCCTGCTTGTTGGGGAAGGTCAGATTCTGCCCCCCCCCCACACACACACGCACACTCCCCCCCCCCCAATAAGCTGGATGCAAAGAGAGTCCTTGGGGTATCAAAAGTAACCCCCTTGTGTGAGAGAGAAAAAGATGAGCCCCGACAGATCCAGGCTGTCTCTGGAAGGATGCTCTGGGAATCCCTGGCCTTCCCCCCAAAACAATTGGGCATTTGTGGCCGAAAATATTAGCATCAGGAAAAAAGAAGAAATGCCCTTGGTGACTGGATGGCAAAAGACTAGCCAGTTCAGTGGCAAACACAGCTACTATGGAAAGACCAAAGAAGCATTATTGTTGTTTTTGTTGTTACTTATTCATGAAACATGAAACTCGGTTTCTTCCTCCTCCATCATCATCATCATCATCATCATCATCATCATCATCATCATCATCATCATCTCTTTTATTCATTAAACATGAAACTCAGTCAATTGAACATTTAAAAATGTATCACCAGTATCATTGACTGGCACTGATGGTTGATACAGGTTGCTGCCAGTATCCTAGGTATTAATGAAGTATCATCTTCTTTCCTTCTTCTCCTCCTCTATCATTATTATCTCTTTTATTCATTACACATGAAACTGAGACAACTGAACATTTAAAAATGTATCGCAAATATCATTGACTGGCTCTGATGATTGATACGGGTTGCTGCCAGTATCCTAGATATTAACCAAGTATCATCTTCTTCTTCTTCTTCTTCTTCTTCTTCTTCTTCTTCTTCTTCTTCTTCTTCTTCTTCTTCTTCTTCTTCTTCTTGTCCTCCTCCTCCCCCCTCCCCCTTCTCCTCCATTCGAAACTCAGTCAATTGATCATTTAAAGATGTGTCACAAATACCATTGACTGGTGCTAATGGTTGATATGGGTTACTGCCAGCGTCCTAGGTATCAACCAAGTTGATACCAACCAACTCGGAACATCTTATATTTTAAGAAGGTATTGGTTGATACCTAGGACGCTGGCAGCAAACCGTATCAACCATTAGCACCAGTCAATGGTATTTGTGACACATCTTTAAATGTTCACTAGACTGAGTTTCATGCTTAAGGAATAAAAGAAATTATTATGTGGTTAATCTTTGGTGAGATTCGCAGCCTTTGGGGCTGGTTGGTAGCTCAACAGCTCGAGTCCTAACCAAGGACCTGGGAACTGTTAAGGTAACGTCGGAGGATATAAGCTGTTCCAAGTAGGGTGGTTTTTTTGTAGAATCAGAATGTTCAAGTCCGATAAATTTAGAATTTCCAAATAGCGAGGTAGCCCTTTAGGTATTGCTCCAAAGGCTCCAATTATTATTATTATTATTATTATATACTTTATTCATTAAACATAAAACTCAGCCAACTGAACATTCAACAATGCATTACAAATACCAGTGACTGGTGCTAATGGTTGATACGGTTTGCTGCCAGTGTCCTAGGTATCAACCAAGGACCTTCTTAAAATATAAGATGTTCCGAGTAGTGCAGTTTTTTGCAGTTCCGCTGGTGTTATTGCAGGAAGCTGCAATTTATGGATGTATCTTATAAAATTCTTGGACATGGTGCCAAGTGCCCCGATGACAATGGGTATCACTGTGACATGCTTCATCCATAGCCGTGTAGTTTCGATGACCAGGTCGCGATATTTCATGATTTTTTCTAGTTCTTTTTCTTTGATTCTGGCATCTCCAGGAACAGCGATATCAATAAACGGTACCCTTCGGCCCTCTACAACCGTGATATCTGGTGTGTTGTGTTCCAAATGACGATCCGTTTGTATTCGAAAGTCCCACAAGATCTTCACTTTTCCATTTTCTGTAACTTTTTCCACTTTATGTTCCCATGACTTTCTGGATACGGGTAAATCATATTTTTTACATAGTGACTAGTGGATTAATTTAGCAACTCGGTCATGTCTAGCTTTGTAATCAGTTTGTGCAATTTTGCTGCATTCACATATTAAATGTGAAACAGTTGCAATAACAAAGTGGGCAGTTTGGGTTGTCAGTGGATTTTTGTATCTTCGCTTTCATGGCGTTAGTTTGTAGTGCTTGATCTTGAGCAGCCAGTATTAAACCTTCCGTTTCTTTCTTGATAGTTCCCAGCTTAAGCCATGTCCAAATGTGTCATCACATTTTGCTTCAATGTTTTTCGAATGCTGTCCATGCAAAGTTTTGGTATTATTGTTGTTGTTGTTGTTGTTAGTCCCTCTCCTGCGTTTTGCGGGAGCGAGGAAAGCAACAATCAAGGATCAAAAGTGAGAACGTGTGAAGCGCCAACGTTTCTTTCGAAGGAAAAGGCTGTTTAAACAAAGGGAGGATCTCATCGGATATATACAGTAGATGCAGAGAGTAGAATCTGAGCTTGACTTCCCAGCCCTTCCATCCTTCCTCCTGAGCCACAAGGGGGGTGGGAAGCTAAAAAGAGAAGCAAACACGCCGTGTTCGAGTAAGTAAAGTCTGAGCAAAAGTTTCATCATGGGCCTCGCAGGATTCGTGCTGAAGGCGGGCGCTGCCAGTCCAATTCTCCAGGGCTGAGACTGGCACAACAGCCATGGGTCTTTGGGGCTTTGTTAATGGTATTATTCTCTCCATCCTCATCCCAAAGGAAAGAAAAGGGGGAGAGGGACCTTGGCCAGGGTTAAAAAGCCGCAGTTTCGGGAAGAGGCTTTTTTTTTTTTTTTTTTGAAATCATGGCACCAGAAATTTGACTGATGATTCTTCTAGCAGCCCAGGAACAAAGATGTCAACTGGTATCAGAGATGCTGTGCCCACTTATAGATAAAGGTAAAGGTTCCCCTCTCACATGTGTGCTAGTCATTCCCGACTCTAGGGGGCGGTGCTCATCTCCGTTTCAAAGCCGAAGAGCCAGCGCTGTCCGAAGACGTCTCCGTGGTCATGTGGCCGGCATGACTCAACTCCCAAAGGCGCACAGAACGCTGTTCCCTTCCCACCAAAGGTGGTCCCTATTTTTCTCCTTGCATTTTTCACGTTCTTTCAAACTGCTAGGTTGGCAGAAGCTGAGACAAGTCACGGGAGCTCCCTCCATTAGGCGGCCCTGGGGATTCGAACCGCCGAACTGCCGATCTTTCTGATCCACAAGCTCAGCATCGTAGCCACTGAGCCACCACCTCCCTCATTTCTTTGGAATATGGTGCATCATATCTATAGGCTTCACACGGCCGTGGAAGCTTCTCACTTACAGTTTTTGACAATAAGGTTTTAGGAATACAAATTTGCCATTTCTTGCAACCCCCGTAGCTCCAAAGGACAGAGGGCTGGGGGGGGGGGGAGAGCAGAAGAAATGTGCTAACAAAAAACGGTGATGCCCACACACTATCCTTTCTGTAACGCTAAGTGGGAAAAATATAAGGCCCAGAACTCTCACCAATTTGTGTGATTCTAGGCAAATCTTAAGGGACGTGGTGGTGGCTCAGTGGCTAAGACGCTAAGAAAGCATCTCAATCAGAAAGGTTGGCAGTTCGGCGGTTCGAATCCCTAGCGCCGTGTAATGGAGTGAGCTCCCGTTACTTGTCCCAGATTCTGCCAACTAGCAGTTTGAAAGCACGTAAATAATGCAAGTAGAAAAACTGCGAGTTGATATAGATACCGTGTTTCCCTGAAAATACCACCTGTCCTGAAACTAACGCCTTGCCACATTTTTCGCGTGGGCAAAATATATAAGCCCACCCCCAAAAATAAACCCCGTGGACACCCCCCCCTCTGGCCAGGCAGAGCACTATTCACCGAACTAGCGATATCCCGAAAGTGCCATGCCGCAGGAGCTGGGGGGGGGGGGAGAAAGGCGCTCACACTGCTTGGTGCCTTCGGGATACCGCTAGGTTGGGGAGTAGTGTTCTGCCTGGCCGGAGGGGGGAGTTGCCGGGTGGCTGCTCCCTTGTGAGTGGGCTCCCGAAGAGCTGGGCAGAGCCGGGCGAAGCAGGCATCACGAGCAGCCGCCTGGCAAATCCCCTCTCCAGCCGGGCAGAGCGCCATTCACTGACCTAGGGGGTATCACTAAGGCACCAAGCCACGTGGCGCTCTGCCCGCCCCCCAGCTCCTGCAGCTTGGCACATTCGGGATATGTCCTAGGTCAGTGCATGGAGCTCTGCCCGGCTAGAGAGGGGGGTTGCGCGAGCACCTGTTCCGCCCCCAACCTCACCAAGCCCTTGCGCAGCTTTCCCAGGGCGCTGCCGCCACCCACCGCTGTCACACTCCGAGCATAACTTCCAAACTCCAAAACTCAGGGCCGAGTCTTCCAGCATCGGCTGCTCTAGGAGTGCTCTCTATGGTGGGCCATCTGCTGGAAGACTCTCTGTCCGGAAGACTCTCTGTCCGACAGCCGGCCTACCCTCTCTCCTTCTCTTTCTATCCCTTCCCTCCTTCCTCTTTCTTCCTTCTCCCCCCTTTCCTCTCTTCTCCTCTCCTGCTCTCCTCTCCCTTACCTCTCCCCTACTCCTCTCTTCCTCCTCCTGCCCTCTCTCTGTCTATTTCTATCCCTTCCCTCCTTCCCTCTTTCTTCCTTCTCTCCCCTTTCCTCTCTTCTCTGTCCTTTTCAATGGTTTTGTTTTATTCGTTTTCTTGAGGTCTCCAGAAATTTCCCGCTTTTCTGATGCAACAAGTTCAGCTGAGCTCCCAGCGGACAACAGGAACCCTGGACGATATGGATTTAACTGACAATAGAGTACAGAGGCTGGTTTAAAAAAATAAAATAAAAGGCTAAACTCCAGGGTATTCTAAATAAATACCTTCTCAACGCCTCCCCCCCCCACTGCCAACCCCTCCCCAGCGCTTCAAGACAGACACCCGGTTTTTTAGCCGACACAGAATTCGCACCTCGCAAACAAATTATTTAACTGCTCTTATTCCCCTGGAGGATTGCAGCGATCATCTGAAGACGCGGCTCATCTCTCGCCTCGATGCAACCGCCTTGATAGGTTAAATGCCGCCGTTTAATTACAGTAATGGAAGCTGCTATTTTTTTGGTTCTTATAAAGATAGCTTCCCTCTTCTTTCTTCTTTTTTTTAAAGTCAAAACCACAAAGTCAGATTTAGCCTGTTTTTATCTATCTATCTATCTATCTATCTATCTATCTATCTATCTATCTATCTATCTATCTATCTATCTATCTATCTATCTATCTATCTATCTCTATCAATCTACTATCATCTATCTACCTACCTATATCCTACCTACCTACTATCTATCAATCAATCTACTAACTATCATCTATCTATCTATCTATCTATCTATCTATCTATCTATCTATCTATCTATCTATCTATCTCTATCAATCTACTATCATCTATCTACCTACCTATATCCTACCTACCTACTATCTATCAATCAATCTACTAACTATCATCTATCTATCTATCTATCTATCTATCTATCTATCTATCTATCTATCTATCTATCTATCTATCTATCTATCTATCTATCTATCTATCTATCTATCTATCTATCTATCTATCTATCTATCTATCTATCTATCTATCTATCTATCTATCTATCTATCTATCTATCATCTATCTATTTTCCTGAAAATAACCCCCCCTAGCATAATAAGCCCAATTGGGGCTCTTGAGCGCATGCGCTAAAATAAGCCCTCCCCGAAAATATTGCAACACAGCAACAGCCATGAGGTAACCACGCTCGCCGCCTCCAGCACCTCAAAAATAATAGGACCTCCCCGAAAATAAGGCCAAGCACTCATTGGGAGGGGGGAGAAAATAAGACCCTGACTTATTTTCAGGGAAACATGGTATCTATCTATCTATCTATCTATCTATCTATCTATCTATCTATCTATCTATCTATCTATCTATCTATCTATCTATCTTCCTGAAAATAAGACCTCCCCAGGTAATAAGGCCAATCGGGCTTTTGAGCACATGCGCTAAAATAAGCCCTCCCTGAAAATATTGCAACACAGCAGCAGCCATGAGGTGAACACGCTCGCTGCCTCCAGCACCTCAAAAATAATAGGACCTCCCTGAAAATAAGGCCAAGCACTTATTTCCGGGGGCGGGGGAGAAAATAAGTCCCTGACTTATTTTCAGGGAAACATGGTGTGTGTGTATGTATGTGTGTATGTGTGTATGTGTGTATGTGTGTATGTGTGTATGTGTGTATGTGTGTATGTATGTATGTATGTATGTATGTATGTATCTATCTATCTATCTATCTATCTATCTATCTTCCTGAAAATAAGACCTCCCCAGGTAATAAGGCCAATCGGGCTTTTGAGCACATGCGCTAAAATAAGCCCTCCCTGAAAATATTGCAACACAGCAGCAGCCATGAGGTGAACACGCTCGCTGCCTCCAGCACCTCAAAAATAATAGGACCTCCCTGAAAATAAGGCCAAGCACTTATTTCCGGGGGCGGGGGAGAAAATAAGTCCCTGACTTATTTTCAGGGAAACATGGTGTGTATGTATGTGTGTATGTGTGTATGTGTGTATGTGTGTATGTGTGTATGTATGTATCTATCTATCTATCTATCTATCTATCTATCTATCTATCTATCTATCTATCTATCTATCTATCTATCTAAAACAAACCTTATTTTTTATTACTAAGTTTCGGTGGATTGCAGGCGGTTTGGGATCGCAAAGCAGGAATCACATATGAGAGGAGGAGGAAGAAAAAGGAGGATTTTTTTTAAAATGCCGAATAGGTGACTGGGGATAAAAGTTGTGGGGAAATGACACTAAATGCCAAACACCTGTGAGTTCCTGCCCTTTGGTTTAATCCAGGGAGATTAATCCACTTTGCCAATTGTTTCAACTTCTACCCTCAAAAGGATGTTATAGCAATAGCGCTTAGACTTATATACCGACTTTACAGTGCTTTTACAGCCCTCTCTAAGTGGTTTTTACAGAGTCAGCCTCCAGCCCCCAACAATCTTGGTCCTCATTTTATCCACTTTGGAAGGATGAATCAACCTTGAGCCTGGTGAGATTCAAACTACCAAATTTCAGGCAGCTGGCAGGCAGCAGAAGTAGCCTGCAGTACTGCACTCTAACCACTGCACCATCGAGGCTTATAAAGCACTGCACAACAAGACACAAGGACAGTTTTCCCCCCGAATGGCATCACTCTGCTTAACAACTAATTCCCACAACACTGTCAAACGATTTACTAAGTCTGCATTGCTATTCAGCACCGAGTGCCCATCTTTTCAAGAATATCCATCCCTTCTTCACCACCGCCCCGGCTGCAAAATTCCCAGGTTTCTGCCAACCAAGAATTCTGGGAGTCAAAAATCTCAACATTTGGGGAATGGTACCCGGATGGGAGAAGGATGCGAGAGAGAGAGAATGTGAAGTCTCCGTTGGAATTTAAGCAGCGTTGCGAACGTCTTGATGGCATCTCCTTGCTTCATTCGTGTCTCTCATCACAGGGTTGACATTACTGGTAATGGGGGGGTGGGTGGGAGGGGTGGGGAGAGATTTTTTTTTATTTGCTCAGCGGTCCTCGCAATATGAAGTCCCTTGGTAGCAAACAAAACCTCTCCCCAACTGGCGCCTCTCGTCTTCCCCTTGCGAAGACGTGACCTTTAAGGTGAAGGAGGTCAGCCGTCGACAGGCGACAAATTTAATTTGGTTGATCACCATTAAAAAGGGGAGCATTTCCACACACGGACGCCACCAAGGGTGGGAGTGGGGGGGGGTCATGAATATTGCTGGTCAGGTGGGAACGCAGCAGAGCCGGGCCGGGGAGGGCGCCCGCGAGTCGCACGCCCGTACTTAAAAGAAATTCAATCAGGCATTGCTAATGCCTAAGGTCAGCCAGAGCACATCAGGGGTGGGGAAAGAATCTGATGGGAGAGCAATTTTTTTTTTAATATAACCCATGTATTTGCAGCCCAAAGGGGGGCGGGGAAAGTTCCAGAAAATTGTAATGCAATCGCCCCCAGTGTGCCAGCCAGGGGAGAGCGGAGCACGCCCCTTGCCTTTTTTTTTTAGATGATTTGCACAAAGGTGTATTTTGCAGAGTTCAACTAAGTCACGACTTTGATGAGACTTGCATCACGCGAAGTGTTAAAACACCACTTTATAATGCCTTCGTGAGGCCATACTTGGAATACTCAAGTTTTGGTTGCCATGATGTCAAAGAAGATGCGGAGACTGTAGAAAGAGTGCAGAGAAGAGCAACCAAGATGCTTAGGGGACAGAGGTGGTATTCAGCAGGTTCTGGAGAACTGGTAGCGGACATTTTTGTTCGGAGAACCGGCAAATGCCACCTCTGGCTGGCCCCAGGAGTGGGGAGGGAATGGGGATTTTGCAGTATCCTTTCCCCAGGAGTGGGGAGAGAATGGGGATTTTGCAGTATCCTTTCCCCACTCCTGGGGAGGGAATGGGGATTTTGCAGCATCCTTCCCCTGGAGTGGGGAGGGAATGGGGATTTTGCAGTATCCTTTCCCCAGGAGTGGGGAGAGAATGGGGAATTTGCAGTATCCTTCCCCTGGAGTGGGGAGGGAATGGGGATTTTGCAGTATCCTTTCCCCAGGAGTGGGGAGAGAATGGGGATTTTGCAGTATCCTTTCCCCAGGAGTGGGGAGAGAATGGGGATTTTGCAGTATCCTTCCCCTGGAGTGGGGAGGGAATGGGGATTTTGCAGTACCCTTTCCCTACTCCTGGGGAGGGAATGGGGATTTTGCAGCATCCTTTCCCCAGGAGTGGAGAGGGAATGGGGATTTTGCAGTATCCTTCCCTTGGAGTGGGGAGGGAATGGAGATTTTACAGTATTTTTTCCCCAGGAGTGGGGAGAGAATGGGGATTTTGCAGTATCCTTCCCCTGGAGTGGAGAGGGAATGGAGATTTTACAGTATCTTTTCCCCAGGAGTGGGGAGAGAATGGGGATTTTGCAGTACCCTTTCCCTACTCCTGGGGAGGGAATGGGGATTTTGCAGTATCCTTTCCCCAGAAGTGGGGAGGTAATGGGGATTTTGCAGTATCCTTTCCCCAGGAGTGGGGAAGGAATGGGGATTTTGCAGTATCCTTCCCCTACCACAGACCACCAAGCCACACCAAGCCATGCCCATAGAACCGGTAGTAAAAAAAATTGAATTCCACCACTGGTAAGTGGACTGAAGGCTAAAACATACAAAGAATAGTTGCTGGATTTGGGGACATCTAGTTTGATGAAAAGAAGGACTAAGGGAGACATGATAATTACAGTGTTCCAATATCTCGGGGGCTACCCCAAAGAAGAGGGAGTCAAGCTATTCTCCAAAGCACCTGAAGGCAGGATGAGAAACAATGGGTGGAAACTAATCAAGGAGAGAAGCAACTTAGAACTAAGGAGAAATTTCTTGACAGTGAAACCAATCAGTGGAACAGAAGTTGCCTCCAGAAATTGTGAATGCCCCAACACTGGAAGTCTTTAAGAAGATGTTGGATATATATTTGTCTGAAGTGGTGTAGGGTTTCCTGCATAAGTAGGGGGTTGGACTACAAGATCTCCAAGGTCCCTTCCAACTCTGTTATTCTATTCTATTCTATTCATACGGTGTACAGAGCAGGAAAACACTTTACAAATTATTATTCCAGTAATAATTTGTTTCTGGAACTCTGCACTTTGATACGACCCAAGGGCTGATCCATCAATAAAGATGGATTGATTGATAAAACAACCGAGGAGGGATTCCTTCTACAAAGACCTCTGCCTTTTTCACTCAAACAAGGCAGCGCTTGACGTAAACTTAACTGGCTCAGCAATGAAAACTTTGGAGACATACGGCACCTCCTTCTGCCTAGCATGAGCCCAGCCGACGGAGAAACTATTTCTCTCTCTCTCTGTTCTCTTTCTCTCTGTCTGACTGTCTGTCTCTGTCCCTCTTTCTCCGTCTCTGTCTTTCTGTCTCTGTCTCTCTTTCTGTCTGTCTCTCTTTCTCTGTCTCTCTCTCCCTGTGTCTGTCTCTTTCTCTCTGTCTGTCTGTCTCTGTCTCTTTCTCTCTGTGTCTCTCTTTCTCTCTGTCTGTCTCTCTCCCCCTGTGTCTGTCTCTTTCTCTCTGTCTGTCTGTCTCTGTCTCTTTCTCTCTGTGTCTCTCTTTCTCTCTGTCTGTCTCTCTCCCCCTGTGTCTGTCTCTTTCTCTCTGTCTGTCTGTCTCTTTCTCTCTCTCTCTGTCTGTCTGTCTCTGTCTCTTTCTCTCTCTCTTTCTCTCTCTCTCTGTTCTCTTTCTGTCTGACTGTCTGTCTCTGTCTCTCTTTCTCTGTCTGTTTCTCTTTCTGTCTGTCTCTCTTTCTCTTTCTCGGTCTCTCTCTCCCTGTGTCTGTCTCTTTCTCTCTGTCTGTCTGTCTCTCTCTTTCTCTGTCTGTCTGTCTCTGTCTCTCTCTTTCTCTCTGTCTGTCTGTCTGTCTCTGTCTCTGTGTGTGTGTCTCTCTTTCTCTCTGTCTGCCTCTCTCCCCGTGTCTGTCTCTGTCTCTTTCTCTGTGTCTGTTTCTCTCCCTCTGTCTCTCTTTCTCTCTCTTTCTCCCTCTGTCGCTCTCTCTGTCTGTCTCTCTCTTTCTCTGTATCTCTCTCTCTCTGTCTTTCTCTCTCTCTGTCTGTCTTCTTTCTCTGTCACTGTTTCTCTTTCTCTCTTTGTCTGTCTGTCTCTCTCTCTGTCTCTCTGTGTGTCTGTCTGTCTCTCTCTCTCTCTCTCTCCCCCTGCCTCCCTCCTGTCAATGACACTACGATTTTGCCTCTTGACACGCAGCCACGGAAACCACAAAACAGCGAGAAGAGCCGCCAAGGCGAGGGTGGTTAACAACACCAAGCCAACCCTCGGTGTTTCCAACACCGCAGCGGAGAAAATACTTCAGCAGAACGCAGAAGCGATGCAAGAGCTTAACTTGATCCTCCGAATCAGGGTGTTGTGGTGCCACTGGGAAGCAAGGGGTGGCAATCGGTGTCTCGTTGTGAGGACGGGTCGGCATCGGAGGGAAGGTGCAGAGGGTGGGAGAAAGAGATCTGGGGGTGGGGGAGAACAATCCTGTCCCTGGGGGGTGGCTGTGGAAGGACGCTGAAAGAGTTTAAATCATACAATACAATAGCAGAGATGGAAGGGACCTTGGAGGTCTTCTAGTCCAACCCCCTGCCTAGGCAGGAAATCCTATACCGTTTCAGACAAATGGCTATCCAACATCTTCTTAAAGACTTCCAGTGTTGGGGCATTCGCAACTTCTGGAGGCAACTTCTGTTCCACTGATTAATTGTTCTCACTGTCAGGAAATTTCTCCTCAGTTCTAAGTTGCTTCTCTCCTTGATTAGTTTCCACCCATTGCTTCTTGTCCTGCCCTCAGGTGCCTTGGAGAATAGCTTGACTCCCTCTTCTTTAGGGCAACCCCTGAGATATTGGAACACTGCTATCATGCCTCCCCTAGTCCTTCTTTTCATTAAACTAGCCATACCCAGTTCCTGCAACCGTTCTTCATATCTTTTAGCCTCCAGACTCCTAATCATCTTGGTTGCTCTTCTCTGAACTCTTTCTAGAGTCTCCACATCTTTTCTACATCGTGGCGACCAGAACTGGATGCCGCATTCCAAGTGTGGCCTTACTAAGGCCTTATAAAGTGGTATTAACGCTTCACCTGATCTTGATTCTATCCCTCTGTTTATGCAACCTAGAAGTGGGTTTGCTTGACTACAAAGGAGGAGTATTAAGAATGCAGAGGAGAAAGGATTCTTCCAGCAACCCCGAACCTCCACAGTAGCGTTTCTTAACCTTGGCGACTTTAAGCTATGCTGGCTGGGGGATTCTGGGAATTGAAGTCCACGGGACTTCAAGTCCCCAAGGTTAAGAAACACTGCTCCAAAGTCAACAGCAAACCGAACCTCAAAAGTGAAAGCAGGAAAAACAGGGGAAGGGTGTATTGCCCTCAATAGGACTCGCACCGCCAACGATGAGGATGCGATGAGCCCACTTCCGAGGGTCTTCATGGAACTGTTAAGAGAGAGCAACTCCCCCCGCCTGTTCCTTAGAATGTCCTTTCCCTGCGGACCACCCACTCAAGAGAGAAATGAATGCAGCGCCCTGATTCTTCAGAGGACTGGAAGTTAGCAGAGCGCCGTTATCAAGCCCCCCCACCCAAAAATGACAGCTTAAGATGCTCAGGTCCCCCCCCCCAGTGGATATTTAAAAGGCCTGCTGTTTTGCAAAACGAAGACTTCCGCCAGCGTTTTAAAGAAAAAAATGAGCAGGGTTCTCGCGGCCCCACACATCCTTCAATGGGACTCCCCACGACGTCCGTGCGGTTTGGCTGGCTTAGCCCGCGCGCTCCACGACCCCGAACGCCTGCAAACCACGCTGGATGGCTTGTGCGAGACCCAAGCCAAGTGTGCGGCTTAGCCAACAATACCATGGTTAATCGAATCCTTCCTTAATGGGAGACACACGTTCCGTCTTGGCGGGCTTAGCTACTGAAATCCTCGCTAAGGCGCGACAGAAGTTGAAGAGGACTTTTGCTGGCTTCCCAAAGCGGGGGGGGGGGGGTGAGTGGGTGGGTGGGAATGTCTGCCAGCTGAATGGCCTTAGATGCGGCCCCATTTCACTCCCGGCCCCCAAGCAGCTTGCTTTGTGCCAGAGCTGGCTGTGATTTCCTCCCCACCCCCGCCCCAATCTGACTCTGTCTTTGGAAGACAAGAGCCTCCGTTCACACAGCCCTGCAGTCAAGGGTGTTTGTAAGGGAGGGTTGGTTTAGTCACTATGAAGGTGCTCGCTGTGTAATAGGGACTTTGAAAAACACCTTAGCATTTGAAGAGTGGGCTTTTTTTTTTTTTTTTGCTTTACTCCTTTCTAACAAAAAAAAAAATATTAGGGTTCATGAAGAAGGGAGGGAGGCAGGGAGGGAAAGGAAAAGAAGGAAGGTAAGAAAGGAAGGAAGGAAGGAAAAGGGAAGGAAGGAACATAAAGGGAAGCAAGGAAAAACAGGAAAGGAGGGAAGGAAGGAAAAGGAAAGAAGGGAGGGAGGAAAAGGGAAGGAAGGAAAAAGGAAGGAAAGAAAAGAAAGGAAGGAAGGGAAAGGGAAGGAAGGGGAAAAAGGAAAGGAGGGAAGGAAGGAAAGGAAGGAAGAAAGAAAGGAAGTGAAAGGAAGGAAGGAAAAGGGAAGGAAGGAAGGAAAAGGGAAAGGAAAGGAAGGGAGGGAGGAAAAGGGAAGGAAAGAAAAGAAAGGAAGGGAAAGGGAAGGAAGGGGAAAAAGGAAAGGAGGGAAGGAAGGAAAGGAAGGAAGAAAGAAAGGAAGTGAAAGGAAGGAAGGAAAAGGGAAGGAAGGAAGGAAAAGGGAAAGGAAAGGAAGGGAGGGAGGAAAAGGGAAGGAAAGAAAAGAAAGGAAGGGAAAGGGAAGGAAGGGGAAAAAGGAAAGGAGGGAAGGAAGGAAAAGAAGGAAGAAAGAAAGGAAGTGAAAGGAAGGAAGGAAAAGGGAAAGGAAAGGAGGGAGGAAAAGGGAAGGAAGGAAAAGGGAAGGAAAGAAAAGAAAGGAAGGAAGGAAAAGGGAAGGAAGGGGAAAAAGGCAAAGAGGGAAGGAAGAAAGAAAGGAAGTGAAAGGAAGGAAGGAAAAGGAAGGAAGGAAAAGGGAAGGGAAGGGAAGGGAAGGGAAGGAAGGAAGGAAGGAATCTCCATGCAGGCAGGATTCATTCAAGGCCTTTTACGTTTTTCATTTTCGGTTACAGATGTTTTGCAGCCAGCTCTGAGCTCTTGGGGGACCCCCACCAAGGAGCCTGACTGACTGCCTCCACTTGGAGTGAACCGTCACAGAAATTCCGCCGGTCGAGGAGTCTTTCTTTTTGCTGTCTTTCTGGATTCGAAAGAGCGTCGTCTTCCCCCCACCCCTAGTCCATTAGGACTTGGCCATGATGCCGTTTTCTTTTTTCCTTGCTTAACACCACCTGCCACTTCCTTATTTCTGGGCAGCTGATGTGAAATCTCAGTGGCTCCTCCCAGAAGGCTGGTCCAGCTGGCGAGCCATTATATGACTTCCAACGCATAAGTTAAAAAAGAAGGAGAAGAAGAAGAAGCTATTTCTCTCCCCTTAACCCAAGAGAGTCACTGAAGCGAGTTTTTAACTTTGCTTCTACCTTCTCCTTCTATTTTTATTTCCAGGACTGAGAGAGAATCCTTTCTGCTTCCCAATCTAAACAAAGGCACATCCTGAAGGTTGTGGAGGTTCTTAAAAATAAAATAATGAATAAAAAAGGAGAGGAGAGGAGGGTCAATCATCCCACTGTCAGCTCAAGAAGCTTGGATAGGAGAGATGCAGCCGTGAAGGAAGGAAGGAAGGAAGGAAGGAAGGAGAGAGAGTGAAAGGGAAGGAAGGAGGGAGGGAAAGGAGAAAGGAAAAGAAAAGAGAAAGGGAAGGGAAGGAAGGGAAAGGAAAGGAGGAAGGGGCACGGGAAGGGAAAGGAAAGGAAAGGAAAAGAAAGGAGAAGGAAAGGAGAAAGGAAAAGAAGGGAGAAAGGGAAGGAAAGGAAGGAAAGGAAAGGAAGAAGAGGCAAGGGAAGGGAAAGGAAAGGAAAAGAAAGGAGAAAGGAAAGGAAAGGAAAGGAAAGGAAGGGAAAGGAGAAAGGAAAGAAAAGAAAGGAAGGGGGAAAGGAAAAGAAAGGAGAAAGGAAAGGAGAAAGAAAAGGAAGGGAAAAGAAAGGAGAAAGGAAAGGAAGGGAAAGGAGAAAGGAAGGGAAAGGAGGAGGAGGAGGAGGAGAAGGAGAAGAAGAAGGAGGAGAAGGAGAAGGAGAAGAACCACCTTCTTCTTCTGAGACAACCATGCTCTGGACGACTAAAAATCTCCATAAACGTTTATCTTTAAAAAAACCAAACACCTTTTGAAGGACAAGGAATTCTTTTGCTCTGGCTGCTTCAAACCTGCAATATTTCTACAGAACCTCCATTTTCAGAAGCACCAAATGGCCCCTGACCCGGGGTGGTGGGGGTGGACTAGATGACCTACAAGGCCCCTTCCAACTCTGTTAATCTGAGATGCAAGCAGTTTGGAAGGAGCATCTTCCAGTGCCCTGGGTTGGCGCAGAACGGAAGATGCTTTGATCTCCTCCACCAGCGCGTTCCCGAGGAGGAGGAGGAGGAGGACGGGAGGAAGAACCAGATTTAACAAGCCTCAAGAACCTTGGGGTGCTAGGCCTCATTTTGGTGAGGCCTTCCCTCCAGAGAATGCGGACACCTGGCCTTTATTTTGCAGGCGGGGGAAGGAAAGAAGAAGAAGAAAAAAAGAACGAAGGAGAAAGGCAGGAGCCTCTCCTGGTGACGCTCCCGAAAAATTAATTACAAAGCTGGAGGTGGAAAATTAATTTTAGAAAATGCAAGACGCCAACTCTCCCACCACGCGGCTGCCATTTCTTCCTCCTCCTCCTCCTCCTCCTCCTCCTCCTCCTCCTCTCTACTTGTCCTTCACCCTCAGCAGCGGCAGGACGCCTGGCGGGAGCCCTCGTTTTCATTTCCAAGCGCAGGGGTGCAATCGTGACGCCCGTCCAGTCGATAACCTGGCCATCGGAACAAGCTCTATAATTAAAAGGTCATTGGCCTGGAAAGCGGGAGACCCACCACTTGCCGGGGCTTCTCACGCGGGTGATGGAGCTATTAAATTAAGGCGGTTATGAAATCAATGCTAAAAAAGCTTTCACAGTAACAAGCTTCCCAGTCAAGGACATCTCAACTGCCGGGTGAAATGGGAGTTAAGTTATGAAAAAGAGGAGGAGGAGGAGGAGGAGGAGGAGGAGGAGGAGGAGGAGGAGGAGGAGGAGGAGGAGGAGGAGGAGGAGGAGGAGGAGGAGGAGGAGGAAAGTAATGAGGGGGGGCGCGAGCCTCTGGGCCTGGCCGTCCTCCTATCTCCCCCCCTTGGAAATATAATATTATCCGGGTATTCTAGCAATAGCAATAGCAGTTAGACTTATATACCGCTTCATAGGGCTTTCAGCCCTCTCTTAGCGGTTTACAGAGTCAGCATATCGCCCCCACAGTCTGGGTCCTCATTTCACCCACCTCGGAAGGATGGAAGGCTGAGTCAACCTTGAGCCGGTGAGATTAGAACCGCTGAACTGCAGATAACAGTCAGCTGAAGTGGCCTGCAGTACTGCACCCTAACCACTGCGCCACCTCGGCTCTTCTGACTTAGGCTTCCTGATAAAAGCATAAATCACAATCGTCCTCCCAAAAACCTTCTTTGATTTATACGGCTGTTCACTCGCAGTCCGCATGGCTTCGCAAACAGCCTGTGAAGATTCCGACAGATGTCTGCTCGAGTTGCCACAGTCTTTCAGGAGAATGTTGATAAACACCTTGGAATGCGGCCAGAGATCTAATTGCCAAAAAGCACAGCAAGGCCAAACTTAGCACAGAGTCAAACAGAACTTTTTCCAGCTTGAACTGACCAGATGAACGAATTGCTTCCTGCAAAAGCTCACGTCCCATTCGCTCCTCTTTTATGTCTTATGGAAGTAAATGTCCAAGGCGCACGGAACACTGTTCCCTTCCCACCGAAGGTGGTTCCTATTTTTCTACTTGCATTTTTGACGTGCTTTCGAACGGCTAGGGTTGGCAGGAGCTGGGACGAGTCACGGGAACTCCCTCCGTTATGCGGCACTCGGGATTCGAACCGCCGAACTGCCGACTTTTCTGATCAACGAGCTCAGCGTTTTAGGCCACTGAACCACCGTGTCCCTTTCCGGCATTACTTGGAATCTAATATGTGAGCTCCCGTGACTTGTCCCAGCTTCTGCCAACCTAGCAGTTCGAAAGCACATAAAAATGCAAGTAGAAAAATAGGCACCATTTTGGTGGGAAGATAACAGCGTTCCGTGCGCCTTTCAGGGTTGAGTCAGGCCAGCCACATGACCACGGAGACGTCTTCCGACAGCGCTGGCTCTTCGGCTTTGAAACGGAGATGAGCACTGCCCCCTAGAGTTAGCAATAGCAATAGCAGCTAGACATATACCATTTCATAGGGCTTTCAGCCCTCTCTAAGCGGTTTACAGAGTCAGCATATCGCCCCCACAGTCTGGGTCCTCATTTCACCCACCTCGGAAGGATGGAAGGCTGAGTCAACCTTGAGCCGGTGAGATTAGAACCGCTGAACTGCAGATAACAGTCAGCTGAAGTGGCCTGCAGTACTGCACCCTAACCACTGCGCCACCTCGGCTCTTCTTCGGAACAACTAGCACATAGATCCGAGGGGGGGGGGGAACCTTTAACCTCCATACATGAACTGCTCCAAATAATCGAAAAGGAGGTGAAATATATTAGATTCCACAAAGAGAATTCATTCTTGAACCTGCCGCTGAACGATGCCAAGGGCCTGCTCTCTTTCGGGTCCTACCAGGAAGCTGGGGCTGAGGCCGTCATCGCCTTCAGTGACTTAATGGCCAGACAAAAGTCCCCAAGGCAACAGAGGGCAACTGAACCATAGGGACAGATTCCGCCCGCCTCCTCTGTCTCTTTCAGCCTATTAGGTAATGAAGCAGATTAATGAAGCCAGCAGGCAGAAGGGCACAATTTCCCGTGGCCTCCTACACATCTTTCCAAATAAGAGTCGGTCTGATCCGTCGGGAGCCGTTTGCTCCGGCTATTACCCGCCTGACTCTTTAGGTCTTCCGGGCCCTCCTGAGGATCCACATCACATTTCCTCTCCATTCGGGCTTTAAATTCTAGCTGGAGGAGAGGTCCTGTGGGGAGGGGGGGGGTCTAGGGAGGGGGGCGGGAAGCTGACGAAAGGCACAAAGTGTGTGCGGGGGTTGAGAGCCACTGAGGATGTCCCTGTCGGTGATTTATTCCCAAGGAATGCACCGCCTGGAGCATGGATTCTGTGGGCGTAGCTTGGTGAGGGTCATGTGACTGGGGGTGTGTGGCTATGTAGTCGTGTGACTGGGAAGGGGGGGTGTCAAAAGACAGAAACTCATTTTAACACTGTCCTGCTGGAGCAGGGGGTTGGACTAGATGACCTCCTGCTACCTTTCAGGCCTGGATTGCTGTGTTCTTTCAAGGCATCTTCTGAAGCGGAGTCTAATGCCAGGTTTGTGGTGCTCCCTCCCTCTCCTTTTTCCCTCTCTCCCCTCCCTCTCTCTTTCTTTTGCAGCAACAACCCCCCCCCCCCATTTTTGACCTAGTAGGCCTCAGAGAAGCCTCCTGGGAGTAAAAATGGACTCCCTCCACCTCCACCACCACCCGTTTTGGGGCTAGTCGGCCTCAGGAAAGCCTCCTGGGAACAAAAGCGTACTCCAAATGCTAAAAAAAAGTAAAGTTGTGGAAACTAGTTAGTTGGCAGCTCTCCGGACGAGATAAGGTTCGTGTGGATAAACATTCCTTTGAAAGACCGTTTGCCAAGCCTTGCTGAGTGTGAATGAAAGGAATTCACAGTCGTGTAAATAAAAGGGGTTTTCCCGAAACGAAGACTCTGCGTCTAGCTTTTTAAGGAAGCCTGGGTCAAAGCAATGTTAAAGGAGGCCTAGGAATGGACACTGATAAGTCATGTCCAATCCTTAGCTCCTAAGAAGGCCACTTCCATTGGCGTCTCATATATATAAAGTGTTATGTCAAAGCACCTGGTATGCCCAAATATGGGAGGGAGCATACTGCTTCCCTTTTGCCTTTCAGCTACATCCTAGGAGCCTTCCAAAAAAAAACCATTTTTTGCGTTGCATTTGTGCTGATAAATAAATAAATTGAGACTAGTATAGATCTACTTCAAGGCATTTAGCTCTCATCAGCTAGCCATACCCTTACTGGGATTTGAACCTGGGCTGTTTTTACGGTTCCACCACAAAACCGCGGTAGAATAAAGCGCGCTCAACGAAAGCGCGTACGTGACGTCATCACAGCGCGACGAAAACATCGCGCTGAGAGCGGTAAATTTAAAATTAAAGCGAAAACCTTACCCTAACCCCCCCCAAACCTAACCCTAAACCTAACCCTAAACCTAACCCTTAACCTAACGCTAAACCTAACGCTAACCCTTAACCTAACCCTAACCCTAACCCTAACGCTTAACGTAACCCTAAACCTAACCCTAATCCTAAACCTAACCCTAACCCTTACCTTTATGTGAATCGGCTTGCTTTAATTTTATTTTAATTTAATTTATTTTTAATTTTTTTCATCGCTCTGCTGATGACGTCACGTACGCGCTTTAATCGGGCGCGCTTTAGTGGACCGCGGTTTTGACGGGTCACGGTTTTTACATGTTAGGCAGTTGTATTAGCCTCTAAGCCACAAGCTCTCCTCCCTTATCAGCTGAGCCAAGGAAATAATTAAGTGTTATGTCAAAGCACCTGGTTCGCCCAAATACAACTGCCTAACATGTAAAAACAGCCCAGGTTCGAATCCCAGTAAGGGTATGGCTAGCTGATGAGAACTAAATAGCTTGAAATAGATCTATAGTAGTCTCCCTTTATTTATCAGCACAAATGCAACACAAATACACACACACACAGAAAAATCATATTAACACTCTGTAGGTACTAGATGGGACTCCCTCCCCATCTATTTTAATTAAAGCAACTCCCTGCCAATCCACTTACACTGCAAAGGGATTTCTGCTCGCCCCACCACTGGAGGTAAAAGCGATTGTAAAAGTCCTCGCTTTACTTCCAGTTGGATGCTCACTTCCTCCACTCTTCAAAGAGAAGGATGACTCCTTGCGAACAATTAGTCCAAAGGGCAGCTGAAGCAAAGGAGGGGAGGCAGGCATCCAACGGGTAGCTTTTTCTTCTTCTTTTCTTTCTTCGATCGTCACTCGCCCAGTAATTCATTCATTCTCCTTGTGCCGTATCCGTCATCGGACGTCGGCGATCATATTGGCAATTCTATTTTGATCAACGAAAAAGGGCTGCTGAGTTCTTAAGATTTGGAAGCCACGATGTTCTTCTTCTGCCTGGACCTCATTTGCCTCCAAACTTTCCCTGGAGAATTAAGTGAAGTATGCCGTATTTCTCCAGGTGTCGCATCACATCAGTGGTGGGTTTCAAAAGTTTTTCGAACCTACTCTGTGGGTGTGGCCTCCTTTGTGGGAGTGGCTTGCCGGCCATGTGACCTGGTGGGAGTGGCTTGCAAGCCATGCGTTCTCTCTCTCTCTCTCTGTCTCTCTCTCTCTCTCTTTCCTTCCTTTTGTCTCTCTGTCCCTTTTTCCTTTTTTTCTTTCATCTCTCTCTCACTTTTTCTTTCTTTTTTCTTTTTTTTACTTCTTTCTTCCTTTCTTTCTCTTTCTCTCTCTGTGTGAGTCTGTGTGTGTGTGTCAGTGGTGGGTTTCAAAAAAATTTGGAACCTCTTCTGTAGGTGTGGCCTGCTTTCTGGTGGAACCTCTTCTAACCGGTTCGGTAGATTTGACGAACCAGTTCTACCGAACTGGTGCGAACTGGTAGGAACCCACCTCTAACTAATATTCTAACTTTCGCTTTTTAATGGTTTTGATGATTTCCCCTTGGCTTTCCCATGTGGCTTATCCCCACCTCATTTCCGATTTTGTCAACCCAACTTATACGTAACAGCCGTCTGTCAATCCACATTTCAAATGCTTCTAGACTCTTCTGTCAGTAATTCATTAGAAACTTAAATCGGGTCTCTAGTCTCTTTTCAATGCCAACTGGTCTCTCTCCCACCAAGCCCACTTCTCCCAGTCAGAGATTTCTTGAAACCAAACGATCAATCAGAATAGAGCTGGAAGGGACCTTGGAGGTCTTCTAGTCCAACCCCCTGCTTAGGCAGGAAACCCTACACCACTTCAGACAAATGGATGTCCAACATCTTCTTAAAAACATCCAGTGTTGGAGCATTCACAACTTCTGGAGGCAAGTTGTTCCATTGATTAATTGTTCTCACTTGTCAGGAAATTTCTCCTTAGTTCTAGGTTGCTTCTCTCCTTGATTAGTTTCCACCCATTGCTTCTCATCCTGCCTTCAGGTGCTTTGCAGAGTAGCTTGACTCCCTCTTCTTTGTGGCAGCCCCTTAAATATTGGAACACTGTCATTATCATGTCACCCCTAGTCCTTCTTTTCATCAAACTGGACATCCCCAATTCCAGCAACCATTCTTTGTATGTTTAGGCCTTCAGTCCACTAATCAGTGGTGGAATTCGTACAGTACAATAATACAATACAATAGCAGAGTTGGAAGGGACCTTGGAGATCTTCTAGTCCAACCCCCTGCCTAGGCCGGAAATCCTATATCGTTTCAGACAAATGGCTGTCCAACATCTTCTTAAAGACTTCCAGTGTTGGGGCATTCACAACTTCTGGAGGCAAGTTGTTCCACTGATTAATTGTTCTCACTGCCAGGAAATTTCTCCTTAGTTCTAGGTTGCTTCTCTCCTTGATTAGTTTCCACCCATTGCTTCTTGTTCTACCCTCAGGTGCCTTAGAAAATAGTTTGACTCCCTCTTCTTTGTGTCAACCCCTGAGATATTGGAAGACTGCTATCATGTCTCCCCTAGTCCTCCTTTTCCTTAAACTAGACTTACCCAGTTCCTGCAACCGTTTGTCATATGTTTTAGCCTCCAGTCCCCTAATCCTCTTTCTTGCTCTTCTCTGCACTCTTTCTAGAGTCCCTACATCTTTTCTACATCGTGGCGATCAAAACTGGATGCCGTATTCCAAGTGTGGCCTAATTTGAGGCAGATGGCTGTCCAGTCTCTTCTTAAAAACCTCCAATGATGGAGCATCCATAACTTCTGAAGGCAAGCTGTCCCACTGATGAGTTGCCCTCACTGTTAGGAAGTTTCTTCCTAATTCCACGTTGCTTCTCTCATTGATTAATTTCCATCCGTTGTTTCTTGTCGTGACCTCTGGTGCTTTGGAGAATAGGTTGACCTCCACTTCTTTGTGTCAGCCCCTCAAATACTGGAATACTGCTATCATGCCCACCCACACGTCCTTTTTTCCATTAGGCTGGCCACACCCAATTCTTGCAACCCTTCTTCATATGTTTTACTCTCCAGGCCTTATAATCATCTTAGTTGCTCTTCTTTGCATTGTTTCCAAAGTCTCAATATCGTTTCTGGACTAGAAGACCTCCAAGGTCCCTTCCAACTATTCTATTCATTATCCCTAATTCTCATCCCCAAGAAAAGCTGTGTGTGTGTGTGGGGGGGGGAACCCACGACTTCGCTCTTTACAAAGTAAAACATCGCAGCTTTGCAAAAGAAGCTGCGAAAAGCTTCGGATCCAGAAGGCAGAGCACCTGAAAAAGAGAGAAACAGCTTGGCCTGTTCTCTGCTGACTTGATTGATTGATCGAATCGATTGATTGGCAGGGTGGAGACAGAAAACCGGGCCTTTCATCTTGACCCCTCCGTGGGTGGTGCGCTTATAATGATACATTGGTTAGGTGCGCGTGATGCAATGGGGTGTTTTGAACCCGCTGTTGTGCAAGCTGCAAAAGCCTGTGGGAATTGCTGCCAGAAGCCAAAATAAATAAATAAACAAAAGAGATAAACTTATCTGCACGGCATCACCAATAGTCTGGCTACGGGCTAATATCACTGAATAGTATGGCAGGTGGGAGGAATTGCCTCTAAATAACTGATTTTTCCTGATTTAGGGAAGGGGAGAAAAAAAATCAATTCATTTGTTTATTTATTATTTTAGTCCTGTTTTTTTAAACAGCCTACCACGAGAGTTTGAAGACAGGGGGAAAAAGTTAGATGAAATAAAGCTATTAAAGAGGAACTGTTAAAAGTTGGGACGCTGTGGCTCAGTGGCTTAAGTTGCTAAGCTCGTCGATCAGACGTTCGGTGGTTCGAATCCCTAGCGCCGCGTAACGGAGGGAGCTAACCGTGACTTGTCCCAGCTTCTGCCAACCTGGCAGTTCGAAGGCGCGTAAAAAAATGCAAGTAGAAAAATAGGCGCCACCTTTGGTGGGAAGGTCACAGCATTCCGTGCGGATTTGACGTTGAGTCATGCCACCCACATGATCACGGAGACGTCTTCGGACAGCGCTGGCTCTTCGGCTTTGAAATGGAGACGAGCACCACCCCCTAGAGTCGGGAACGACTAGCACGTATGTGTGAGGGGAACCTTTACCTTTATTAAAAGTGAAAATGGTTTGGGGATGCTCCCCCCTTGTTTTTTTTCCTGATTTAGGGAAGGGGAGGGGGGGAAATCAAGTCATTTGTTTATTTTTTTTAGTCCTGTTTTTTTTTTAAACAGCCTGCTACGAGAGTTTGAAGACAGGGGGGAAAAGTTCAATGAAATAAAGACAGCTATTAAAGAGGAACTGTTAAAAGTTGGGACGTGGTGGCTCAGTGGCTAAGATGCTGAGCTGGATTTTGTGACGACCAAAACTGGATGCACGACTCCAGGGGAGGTCCTTACTTGATATAATGGTGAAGATTCCCCTTGCACATATGGGCTAGCTGTTCCTGACTCTAGGGGGCGGTGTTCATCTCCGTTTCAAAGCCGAAGAGCCAGCGCTGTCCGAAGACGTCTCCGTGGTCGTGTGGTTGAAGGCGCACGTAAGAACGCTGTTCCCTTCCCACCAAAGGTGGTTCCTATTTTTCCATTTGCATTTTTTACAAACTTTTCGAACTGCTAGGTTGTCAAAAAGCTGGGATAAGTCACGGGAGCTCACTCTGTTATGCGGCGCTAGGGATTCGAACCGCCGAACTGCCGATCTTTCTGATTCACAAGCTCAGCGTCTTAGCCACTGAGCGGTACTAATACAGCTTTATAAACAGATTACATGGACCTCAGATACACACACACACACACACACGTCCATGAAGCTGGTGGCAGGGGAGCGTGTCAAAAACCTTGGAGACATTTGTCTCTAAATGGCTTTTAAATACCTTTTGCTTATGAAATCTTAGCCTCATCCAGAAACACCGAGGGGGAAGGGAGGAATGAAAGGTAAGGAATTATAACGGGGTCATTTTGTTGAGATGTAAAGATAGTTTTAGAATAGGGCATACGAGAGAAAGGGAGTGTCAAAGGATCTCTTGGTAGGTATAGATTTCGCATCAGGTTACCGTAGGCAATCAGTATAGCTTTTAGGTTTAGCTTTCCGCTGCTTCATTGCTCCGATGATAGAGTAGAAATCCCAAAGCGTTTATGATTAATTACTCCCCGTAGATCCACATATTTCAAAGAAAAAAAGAGAGAGAAAGAGAGGGGGAGAGAGGGGGAGAGAGAGGGGGGGAAAGAGAGAGAAAGAGAGGGGGAGAGAGAGGGGGTGAGAAAGAGAGGGAGGGAGGGAGAGAGAGAGGGGGAGAGAGAGGGGGGAGAGAAAGAGAGGGAGGGAGGGAGAGAGAAAGGGAGAGAGAGGGGGGGGAGAGAAAGAGAGGGAGGGAGGGAGAGAGAAAGGGAGAGAGAGAGGGGGGAGAGAAAGAGAGGGGGAGAGAAAGAGAGGGAAGGAGGGAGGGAGAGGGGGAGAGCGAGAGAAAGAGAGGGGGAGAGAGAAAGAGAGGGAAGGAGGTAGGGAGAGGGGAGAGAGAGAAAGAGAGGAAGAAAGAGAGGGGGAGAGAGAGGGGGGAGAGAGAGAAAGAGAGGGGAAGAGAAAGAGGGGGGAGAGAGAGAAAAAGGAGGAGAGAGAGAAAGAAAGGGGGAGAGGGGGGAGAGAGAAAGAGAGGGAGGAGAGAGAGAGAAAGAGAGAGGGAGAGAGAAAGAGAGGGAAGGAGGTAGGGAGAGGGGAGAGAGAGAAAGAGAGGAAGAAAGAGAAAGAGAGGGGGAGAGAGGGGGGAGAGAGAGAGAAAAAGGAGGAGAGAGAGAAAGAAAGGGGGAGAGGGGGGAGAGAGAAAGAGAGGGAGGAGAGAGAGAGAGAAAGAGGGAAAGCTGTGTGGCAAGAAAGAATATTTGAAAAGTGAAGAGATTCAAAGGCCTAATTTTTATAATGCAGAGGACGCTGAAGGCAGAGAATTTCACACAAATTGTTGAGCACAAGTACAAACCAACCTGTGCACACAAACACAAATCCAAAGTTTGCCCTCTACTTACCAATTACTATTATGTAATCGATTCGTTTATCACGTTTTTTAAAAATCACCTCACCTCTGATCATCTAGCAATCCCTGCTAGACATGTTAGGATCACAATACCCAAGATCCACAGCCAGCATGGTCTGGCCAATATCTGTCAGACGCCACAATACTTGGCAAGAATGCAGGAATGAACTAATGGTCTCCTGCAAACTCCACTCCCCTGTCGCTCCTCTCTTATTCCCTATGGGAGGGGCCATTCACCATCCACCTGTGGCCTTACTCCCAAGTCAACCCCTGTTCCTTAACTATTCCCTTCGTCTGACAGCTGTGCGCATGCGCACACTGGGAACAGGCTCCAGCTGTCCTTCTGCCTCACTGATGTCTGACTCTGAAGGCAGCTGATAGCTGGCATACGGCTCTGGCCCCCTCTCTGCCTCCGACACAGAGCCCTCATCAGAGCCTTCCCCAGACTCCAGGACCGGCCCATCATCCTCCCCAACCTCCTCACTGTTCAAATCTGCAGCCAGCTCTGCTGGCTGCTGGCGGGCCACAACAGATATTGCCCGGGGGTTCACATAACCTCAGGGCTTCCATGCCAATATTTGGGACTGGCCACAATTATACAGGTGGAGGTTAAGTGTGACTAAATACATTCTTTGGCAAAAAAAACCATCTCAGAGCATCTTGGCCTGGCATGGGAATTTTTCTTTCAAACATGTTCGGACATTCTACATTGAAGGGGGTTTAAAGGAAAACAGAAATATTCAACTGCGCCAGTCCGTACAAAAACTGCATTTTGCAAGCAGTGCAGGATTTATAACCTCGGTGCATATCTATTCTTTAAACCCCCGAACAAAAAAGTCTTCTGGGTTTTCAATTTTAAAACTTTATAGATGGTTCTCTTGAAGCTTTAGAGCGTCACTTTTCTTTTTTTAAAAGAAGGCAATTCGTTTAACCTTATGGGCAAAAGGATATGTTGCAAAGGTACGAACCTGAGCCAACTTCCACTTGCTGGAAAAGAGGGTGAATTTATCAAGATGTAGGCCTTCTTTGCTTCCCCCCCCACCCAAAAAAAAGAACTCAGCCGTCAATCGCTTGCCCTTTCTGGCTGTGAATGGCAGAGTGACCCCCCCCCCCACTTTAACCCCCGGCCTTGCTGCCGTCTAGTCTCGCAGCCTGCCTTTTACCGAATGGGCTTCGCTCACTTCTGAAGTTGCTGGCCGTTTCATCTGGCCGGCCGGCAGTGAATGCCGTGAATGGCTCAGAAGGAAGCCAAAGGAAGCCCTTCCATCTTCTAAGAGGAGCTGGGCACTTCAGAAGTTTGCAATGCAAGCAGTTTTAATGGGTCTCGTCTCACTGGCTTTTGCCCCGCTCGCCTAGGATCGGTAAATGTTCCCGTGCTTTTAAAATCTTTGAGAGTTCAAGAGGACAGCAGAAGGGAATATAAGGGGGGGGGGTTTGAGGGGAGAGCCAATGTGGCCATTCACAAGAAAAGGGAGGGAGGGAGGGAGGGAGGGAGGGAGGGAGGAAGGAAGGAAGGAAGGAAGCAAGGAAGGAAGGAAGGACTGTCCCACTGTCAGCTCATGATGCTTGGATAGGAGAGATGCAGCTCAGAAGGAAGGGATGGCGGGATGGAGGGAGAGGGAGAGAAGGAAGGAAGGAAGGAAGGAAGGAAGGAAGGAAGGAAGGAAAGAGGGAGGGAGGGAGGGAGGGAAGGAAGGTGTCAACCATCCCACTGTCAGCTCATGATGCTTGGATAGGAGAAATGCAGCTATGACAGAAGGTAGGGATGGAGGGAAGGAAGGAAGGAGGGACGGAAGGAAGAAGGGAGGAAATGAAGGAAGGGAAGAAGGAGGGAGGGAGAGAAGGAAGGAAGGAAGGAAGGAGGGAGGGAAGGAGGGAAAGAAGGGAGGAGTCAATTGTCCCACTGTCAGCCCATGATGCTTGGATAGGAGAGATGCAGCTCAGAAGGAAGGGATAGAGGGATGGAGGGGGGAGGGAGGGAAGGAAGGAAGGAAAGAAGGAGGGAGGGAGGGAGGGAGGGAGGAAGGGAGGGAAGGAAGGTGTCAACCGTCCCACTGTCAGCTCATGATGCTTGGATAGGAGAAATGCAGCTATGACAGAAGGAAGGGATGGAGGGAAGGAAGGAACAAGGAAGGGAGGAAACGAAGGAAGGGAGGAAGGAGGGAGAGAAGGAAGGAGGGAGGGAGGGAAGGAAGGAAGGTGTCAACCGTCTCACTGTCAGCTCAGGATGCTTGGATAGGAGAGATGCAGCCACGACAAGAGGGAGGGAGGGAGGAAAGGAAGGAAGGAAGGAAGGAAGGACGTAGGTGGAGAATTAACTTTTCACATTGTATATTGCAATACCTTTTTTCTTCAGAAATGTTCTTCTATTTGAAAGTGCGCTTTGGCGAACTCGCGGATTTTGTAAAAACTTCACTGCTGTGGCAATCTGTAGAGCAGGCAAAAAGGTGGAGAAAAGAAAAAGAAAAAGGAGAAATTTAAAATAGGATTCGTCAGAATTTTCAGATTCCAACCCAATCACGCTTATCAATGTTTTACTCCAAATACCTGGCGACCAGTAACTTTAAGGACATCAGTAATTTAACTTTCGAGGCAGATCTGTTTATCAGAGAGTAGCAAAAGGTCACTTTTTCTGCCCCATAGCAGAGATGTTCGTTTCAAATCAAAAGGTGACGAATTTTGAAGCTTGGAAAACCTGAATATGAACAGTCAAAGAAAGAGGAAATGAAGGAGTGATGGGAAGTAACCATACTTACTGTAAGTGGTACTTTTACAAAGAATAAGACGGCAATTTGTCGGCCACTAAAGATGCAAAAATCTAGATATGGATATTTAACCATCCCAACATGCCAAGATGTGCGCGGTTGAAATTGATTTCTTAAAACAACAAAAAAGGAGAGTAAGATAGCTAAGGCAAAGGTTCCCCTCGCATCTATGTGCTAGTCGTTCCTGACTCTAGGGGGCGGTGCTCATCTCCGTTTCAAAGCCGAAGAGCCAGCGCTCTCCGTGGTCATGTGGCCAGCATGACTCAACTCCCAAAGGCGCATGGAACGCTGTGACCTTCCCACCAAAGGTGGCTCCTATTTTTCTACTTGCATTTTTTAACGTGCTTTCGAACTGCTAGGTTGGCAGAAGCTGGGACAAGAAACGGGAGCTCACTTGGTGATGCGGCGCTAGGGATTCGAACTGCCGAGCCTTTCGATCGACAAATTCAGCGTCTTAGCCACCGCGTCCCAAGGTAGCTAACGGCAGGAGCCAAAAAAGGAAGGCAACATTTGATCTTTGTTTCAGCCTCTCAGAATTCCTATCGTTCTACACGGGGATCTAATGCTCCGCAAGAGTTTATGATCTCTTTTTTTCCCCTTCTGCAAAAAAAAATATAAACCCGGGGAATTTCGGCAGCCCAGAGAACGCCGCTTACTTTGAAGAGCGGAGCTGGCCCAAACACTTGTTTTGATCACTCAGTAGCTGCTTTCCTCAATCTGGCTCCCTTCCGGCACACTGAATTAAACACCTATTATCCCAAATCACTCGGGATAAAAATGGCCTAAAGTCGCTTTGTTAATTAGTATACGTGTTTGCTTTTTTTTAAGCCCAAAAGGAGCATGGAAAGTATGTTTTAGCAAATGGCAGCTTTCAAGCCCTCGGGGGGAGGAGGGGTATTGCCTCTTTCCAGAAGCCAATCGGGGATTATCAAGGGAGACCACAGTGGCTTCGGACAGAATAGAATAGAATAGAATAGCAATAGAATAGGAATAGGATAGGAGCCGATGGGATGGAATAGGATCAGGAATAGAATAGAATAGAAATAGAATAGAATTGGAAAAGAATAGAAATAGAAATAGAATAGGAATAGAACAGGAATAGAATAAGAAATAGAAAAGAATAGAATAAAATAAAATAGAATAGAATAGAAATAGAATAGAATAGCAATGAAATAGGAATAGAATAGGATGCAATGGGCTGGAATAGGATCAGGAATAGAATAGCAATGGAATAGGAATAGGATAGGATGGGATAGTATAGGATTAGGATTAGGATTAGGATTAGGATTAGGATTAGAATAGAAATAGAAATAGAAATAGAAATAGAAAAAGAAAAGAATAGAAATAGAATAGGAATAGGAATAGAATGGGAATAGAATAAGAAATAGAAAAGAATAGAATAGAATAGAAATAGAATAGAAATAGAATAGGAATAGAATAAGAAATAGAAAAGAATAGAATAAAATAGAATAGAAATAGAATAGAATAGCAATGAAATAGGAATAGGATAGGATGCGATGGGATGGAATAGGATCAGGAATAGAATAGCAATGGAATAGGAATAGGATAGGATGGGATGGTATAGGATTAGGATTAGAATAGAAAGAATAGAAATAGAAAAGAATAGAAATAGAAATAGAATAGGAATAGAATAAGAAATAGAATAGAATAAAAATAGAATAGAAATAGAAAAGAATAGAAATAGAAAAGAATAAAAATAGAATAGGAATAGGAATAGGAATAGGAATAGGAATAGAAATAGAATAGAATAGAATGGAACAGGAACAGAGCAGAGCAGAACAGAAAAAAACAGAATTCGTTACTGGCCAAGTGTGATTGGATAGAAAAGGAATTTGTCTTTGGTGCAGATGCTCTCAGTGTACATAAAGAAAAAGAAAAATAGAATACATTCATCAAGAATCATAAGATATGACACAGTGATAGTCATAGGTTACTAATAAGCAATCAAATCTTACTAGGAAACAAATAAAACAATAGAAATTGTAAAGATACAGGCAACATGGATATAGCCATAAGTGGGAAGAGATAGATACTAGGAAGGAAGAGAAGAATAATAGTAATACAGTCTTAGTAGATAGTTTGACAGTGGTGAGGGAATGATTTACTTAGCAGAGTGATGGCATTCGGAGAAAAAACTGTCCTTGTGCCTAGTTGTTCTAGTGTACAGTGCCCTACAGTGTCGTTTTGAGGGTAGGAGTTGAAACAATTTACGTCCAGGATGCGAGGGGTCTGGAAATATTTTCACAGCCCTCTTTTTGACTCCTGCAGTGTGCAGGTCCTCAACGGAAGGCAGGTTGGCAGCCATTGTTTTTTTCTGCAGTTCTGATTCTCCTCTGAAGTCCGTGTCTGTCTTGTTGGGTTGCAGAGCCAAACCAGGCAGTTACGGAGGTGGAGAGGACAAGACTCCATCATTCCTATGTAGAACAGAATCAGCAGCTCTTTGGGCAGGTTGAGCTTCCTGAGTTGGCGCAGGAAGTTGTGCTTTTTTGTTGATGTTTTTGACGTTAGGGGTCCATTTTAAGTCTTGAGATATGATAGAACCTAGAAACTTGAAGGACTCTACTGTTGATACTGCGTTGTCTAGTACTGCAAGAGGAAGTAGTATGGGAGTAGTATCCTCCTAAAATCTACCACCATTTCTACGGTTTTGAGTGTATTTAGTTCAAGATTGTTCTGGTTGGCTAATTGTGCAACCTCCCGTCTGTGTGCAGATCCATCATTGTCTCGAATGAGACCAATCACAGGAGGATCGTCATTCTGATTGCAGATTGGCCCTTTTACTTCCAATTCTGGGTCCTGTCCTATATAATCTTGTACGAAAGATGGGTTTGGAAGACTTTGAAGTAAGGGGGGGGGGACTCAACCCCAGGTGTATCGCCGTAACTCCAGGGAAAGTGGGCCTTCACCTGGTTTCCCAGAGAGGCATCTTAGGTCAAAGAGTAAAAGTTTTGATAGCTTTTAATGGGTCTTTTGATGTACTCCTTGCGCATTCCATCAATGTTGTGCATGCGTGTTCCATCTCCCCATCTTAAATGGCATCTCTTATTTCTTTAAATACATTAATCAGTCCTATGTAGGCAAAACTGATCCATCGGACAATGCAATAAACATGAATTATCATCTATCCAACATGCATAATGGGCTTAAAAAAAAAAAAGAACCGTAATAGCAGGTGTAGTTTAAATGATTAGCTATTACACCTGCGGTGAGTCTGATTCAATTGGGGGAAATCATCTTTAATAGGTTAAAAGGTTTAGATCACCCGGCTTCTCCCTTAAAGTGGCTGTAGAGAGGGTATGATGGAGTGCGCTGTCATTACTAATTCATTTAAGAGAGAAAAAAGCATGTGGGGAAATATAGCAAGGAACAGCATTCTAAGAGCCAATCTAATTTAGACATCAGGTAAAGCAGAGGAAAAAAAACACCTTTTTAAAAAGCATGATAAATGAATTTGAGAGGGGAGATGAAATTCATATCTTCTTCTTTTTTCTTTTTTAAAAATTTTAACGGGAAATTTGACCAAGTCCCAGCATTCTTGGGATCGAACAGAAAAATAGATGACCCGGGAAAGGGAGGAAAGGGGGAGGGAGGGGAAAGGAGAGAAGAGATGGAACGAGACAAAGCCGTCTCTTTAAAGTTTAGCCTCCCCATCATTTCAAATCATAAAATAATACGCACCCAACCAGCCCGCCTTTCCCCGCGCGGCGTGTTTAAAGCGTCTCTTTTTGATCTTGTTTATGCCCCCTCGTTGATCTGCCTCGCTGGAAATGCCAGCGATGGGGAAATTGCACATTTAAGCGGCACGGGCGCGGCGGCACGAGAAAGGCAGAAGGGATAAACAGTACAAATTAATAACCCTGCGGGGCGGAAAGGGGGGAAAAAGAAAAGTGCTGAAACAAGAGAGATGTCCGAATAAGCAGATATGGAGATGTGCCAGCGTTATCAAAAGCGACTTTGCTCCCGTTATTAATCACCGGCTCCTCCTGGAACTTTTCGACGGCCCTCGTCCTATTGCGGCTGAAGGGGGTGGGGTGGGGGGGCAAGGCCGAGACCAAAATGCTTGCTCAGGCTTGGCAGGAGGACGAGGCGAACTTAAAACACACACACACACACACCAAACAACTCACTGTTTGTACAGCTTCATTAACTTAAGTTTAAAACTCTTTGGCTCGAGAGCAACAGCATTTATGGACTATCAACCGTTAAGGGATCGTTGAATAAGGCCGAGCAGAGATTCCCAACTTTTATGGGCCACTGGGGGAGTGGAGGGGGAGGGGAGGGGATGAGAAAGCCATTGTCCAGTTGGACGCGGTCCTAACCCTCCTTAATCAAACGCTGTTTCCTATATTTAAGAGTGAGAGAATCAATGGACCAAAGGTTTTATTCTATGAGTTTTCCTGCCTAGTTTTCGGAGAACGTGATCCTGGGGAGTAGTGAAAACAGAGGCAAACTTTACAAAAAAGATGGAGTAGAATAGAATAGAATAGAACAGAGGAGAGGAGAGAATATGAATAGGATAGAAACAGAATAGAATAGAGTAGAGAATATGAATAGGATAGGAATGGAATGAAATGAAATGGAACAGAAGTGAAGAGGGAAGAACAGAACAGAATAGAGAATATAGGATAGAAACAGAATAGGAAGAGGAAGAGGAGAGAATATGAATAGGATAGGATAGGATAGGAATGGAATGGAATAGAATAGAATAGAAAATATGAATAGGATAGGAATGGAATGGAAGAGAAGGGAAGGGAGAAGAACAGAACAGTATAGAGAATATAGGATAAGATAGGATAGGATAGGATAGGATAGGATAGGATAGGATAGGATAGGATAGGCAAAGGCATAGGCATAGGAAGAGAATATGAATAGGATAGGAATAGAATAGAATAGAGAATATAGGATAGGGTAGGGTAGGCATAGGCATAGGTATAGGCTAGGAAGAAAAGAGAAGAGAGAATATGAATAGGATAGAAATAGAATAGAATAGAGAGATAGGATAGGTTAGGATAGGAATAGGAATAGGAATAGAGAAGAGAAGAGAGAGAATATGAATAGGATAGGAATAGGAATAGAACAGAACAGAATAGGAAATATGAATAGGATAGGATAAGATAGGAATAGGAATAGAATACAGAATAGAATATAAATAGAATAGAATAGTTGGAAGGGACCATGGAGGTCTTCTAGTCCAACCCCCTGCCTAGGCAGGAAACCCTCCATCACTTCAGACAAATGGCTATCCAACATCTTCTTAAAGACTTCCAGTGTTGGAGCATTCACAACTTCTGGAGGCAATTTCTGTTCCACTGATTAATTGTTCTCACCGTCAGGAAATTTCTTCTAACTGTCAGGAAATTTCATTACTAATAGCTGCAAAGAAAACAAAACTTGATATTCTTTTATTGGCACAGCTTGAGGAAGGTGGGTACAAAATACCATTCTGGTTCCTCTTTAAATGCCTTAAAGTCTCTAAAAAGGTTTTATTGGGGAGACAAGCTCACTGCCACCTAACTCATACACAGCCTACACGGAGATTACAACTGATCTTAAAGTTTACACAGAACCCCTGGATGTCTAAATTGCTTTGCTGACCTATAATGGAAGGAAGAGAGCTTAACACCCACCCCTCTCCTAGAAAAATGAAATATTTTGCAAAATATTTTTTTAAATGCAGAATATTATATTTCCCTAAAGGAGAAGCATGTTTTTAAAGACAAAGAGCAGCTCCCTGTGCCCAGCATATATTTGGTGCCCATTGAGCAGGACTGGGCCAGCCTATCTACAAGAGAATTAGACCTTCAACAAATAGAATACATGTCTTTGCCACAGAAACAGGAAGCTCAAGGGCAAAGTCCAATAAAGGGTATAAATAACCCTCTCTCTCCACTCCATGTGGTCAGCTGCACAAGGATCTCGAACCCATGTGGTCCTGTCCATCAATAAACCATCTTTCCCATCAGCCTCCCTGTTTCCAGTGTCTTTCTCCACACTCAAGCCAGATGGAGATGTCTTCCAACAGAACTTTTCTACCCCAAATTCACAATGTTATTTCCGATAAGCAGGACCAGAGCTCAGTTTTGATTCCACGCACAGGGCAGAAGAGGGGGGGGGGGAAACACGGCATAGCCCCATGGGATTAACCAATAGAATACATGCCCCATGGAAGCACCCAATAGAATACATGCCCTTGCCACAGGAACATAATCCCATGGGAGTAACCAATAGAATACATGCCCTTGCTACAGGAACAGGAAACTCAAGGGCAAGGCCCGGGAGATAACCCTCACTCTCCACTCCATGTGGTCAGCTGCACCAGGATCTCAAACCCATATGGTCCTGTCCATCAATAAACCATCAGCCTCCATGTTTCCAGTGTCTTTCTCCCTGCTTGGAACTAAACTCAGATGGACACGTATCTTCCAACAGAATTTTTCTCCCCCAAATTCACAATATTATTTCCAATAAGCAGGCTTTGATTCCATGCACAGGAACGGAAGAAGAAGGAAAAAAATGGCAGGGAGGTTACCGCGAAGGGAAGAAGAAGCCCAGCGCAACAGATCTACTCCCCAATAAAGCCGTTCTATCAAAAAATGAAATCGCTCCATTAACAAGAGCTAAATTATTTAAAAGGCCTCCTCCATCATCTTTTTGCTAAAGGCCTATTGATTGAAAATGACATTACAAAATTATAGCTAAGAAAGGAGAGGCATTCCCCTGCTCCTGCTATCAGACACAGCTTCTGTAGAGATATCCTTGGCTGCTATGTCTGCAACACGCAAAAAACACACCCATTATCTACATCCTCAAATTCCCAGGGACCATGAAAATACAGTCGGTATGAGGGATTTTGCCACGGTTATCTTAAAATCGTTACTGGCTCTGCCTTCTCTGGAAAAATCAGTACTCAAACATTATCGGACTCTTGCTTCCGAGATCAAACCAATACGCCCGACATTGTTTGCAACCCAAGAATTAACCCTTTTGCTTAGTTCGCGCAATAATACCCTGTTTCCCTGAAAATAAGACAGGGTCTTATTTTCTTTTGGCCCCCGAAATAAGCGCTTGGCCTTACTGTCGGGGAGGTCTAATTATTTTTGAGGTGGAGAAGGCAGCGACTGTGGTCACCCGGTGGCTGCTGCTGTGTTACAATATTATCAGGGACGGGAAATTTTCAGGGGAGGGCTTATTTTAGCGCATGCGCTCAAAAGCCCGATTGGGCTCATTAGACGGGGAGGTCTTATTTTCAGGGAAACAGGGTACTGAAATATAAAACAGCCACCTGGGCTGAATAGGTAAACTATCTTCAACTTTCTCCAACGCAGAAATAAAAGATTACAAGTAAATCAGTCTTGGACTGTGATAGGACCGGAGTGTCTAGATTTGAGAGCTGCTAAGGCTTCGGGTGAATTAAACCGCAGTCACAAACTTTGTCATTCTCAAGTGTCCGTTGTGAGATCTATAGGTAAAGGTTCCCCTCGCACATCTGTGCTAGTCGTCCCCGACTCTAGGGGGCGGTGCTCATCTCCATTTTGAAGCTGAAGAGCCAGCGCTGTCCGAAGACGTCTCCGTGGTCGTGTGGCCGGCGTGATTTAATGCCGAAGGCGTACGGAACGCTGTTCCCTTCCCACCAAAGGTGGTCCCTATTTTTCTACTTGAGTTTTTTAACATGCTTTTGAACGGCTAGGTTGGCAGAAGCTGGGACAAGTCGCGGGAGCTCCCTCCGTTATGCGGCGCTAGGGATTCGAACCGCCAAACTGCCGACCTCTCTGATCGACGAGCTCAGCGTTTTAGCCACTGAGCCACCGCGTCCCTTACCCGGTGACATTCATTTGAGGGAGATTTATTCCCTGCTAAGTGGGAATAGAACTACACTTTTTATGAATCATGTAGTTTAAATCCACAGCAAAGATTGACTTCGATAAGTCACCGCGTCTCACTTAGTGCCTCTGGGGCAGCTCTAAAACACCCATTCCTTTTGAATGGTAGATTGACATGGACTGGGTAGTTTAAGTGACGGATCTGCTGGGATTTAGTTCAGAAGAAGCACGAACCCACCTCATAATGTCGTCATGACCTCATGGAGAAAGGAAAGGAGTATCTACTTGCTCCTTTTGGGGAGGGAAGGTGAAAAAAAAATGCAGTGTTTTAAGCCAGGCAAAAGGGAGGGGAGGGGGGGAAATCCCCACTCTTGTCAAGGCTGGCTTGACAAATATGGCCATCAATGGCACAAGGAAATAGTTGCAAAGCAGCTGTTAATCAGGGTAACACGTTGAGGAACGCTGATGCTAGCAGTGGTGGAAAAATGCAAGAGGCTAATTATGAAACAATATATCTTGCTAAAGAGACGTCGTGCCTCTAGATTCCAGATACAGCTTTTCTCAGAATAAAAATCCTGGGTTAGCTGGATCGGCACCCATCTATGTACATGTTGTGGCCTGCCCGCAGCTGGCAGCAGAGTCGGACAGCGAGGAGGTTGGGGAGGGGGGGGGAACATGGCCAATCCCGGGGGCGGAGGGAAGCTCAGACGAGGGCTCTGCGTCGGAGGCAGAGCGGGAGCGAGAGGGCAGCGAGGCAGAAGAACAACTGGAGCCTGTTCCCGGTGTGAGCATGCCCAGAGCTGCAAGAAGACAAGAACAATTAAGAAAGCAGGGTCGACTTGGGAGTAAAGCCACACCTTGGAGGTGATTGGCCCCTCCCGTAGGAAACAAAAGAAGAGCGAATGGGGAGGGGGCTTTTGCAGGAAACAATCCGTTCCTTTGGTCGTTTCAAGAGTGGAAAGTTCTGTTTGTGACTATAAGAGACTCTGCGCCAAATTTCCCCATGCCTTGCATTTGGAAACTAGTTATTTGGCAGCTCTCCAAATGAGATAAGGTGCGTGTGGATAAACATTCCTCTGAAAGACTGTTTGCCAAGCCTTGCTGAGTGTGAATGAAAGGAATTCACAGCCGTGTAAATTAAAGGGGTTTTCCCGGGGACCCAGACTCTGCTTCATGATTGTTAAGGAAGCCCGAGTCAGAATACTACACCACCAACCTTCAGATCCATCAACCAGGGGGATCTCTTTTGATTCAACATTTGAGGAAGCCGGTACATATTTTTTTCCCCTGATGCTTATTTGCAACTAAGACAGGAGCAGGGAAAATGAGAACTATTTCATCCTAAACCCCACCAGCTCCAAATATGTTTAAAAAGATGTTTTGTTTTTTTCTTTAATCACTGGGTAGGAAGGCACTGTAAAAAAATAAAAAATAAAACAGCAGTGCAGGTGTGATTAAAGACGCTGCCTGGGATGCGAAGTCTACTGGTTTCTATGCCACAAACCATCCAGGTGTTCTCTTTTGCAATACAGAAGTCACTTTACTGGTTCAGGCTCTTCCTTTTTATGCAACTGGGGGAAAAGGATTCAAGAGTATTAAAACATACAAATGATATTTATCAGGAAAGAAGCTAGATGATCTAGCTGGCCAAGGGAGGTACTAATACCACTCTATAAAGCTCTTAGTAGGGCCACACCTAGAGTACTGCATCCAGTTTTGGTCACCAAACTATAAAGATGTGGAGACTCTAGAAAGAGTGCAGAGAAGAGCAGCCAAGATGAATAGAAGACTGGAGGCTAAAACCTACAATGGACGGTTGCAGGAACTGGGCCTGGCTAGTCTAGTGAAGAGAAGGACCAGGGGAGACATGAGAACAGTCATACAATCCAAAGCATTCGAAGGCCGGACAAGGAATAATGGATGGAAACTTGTCCAAGGAGAGATTCAACCTGGAAATAAGGAGGAACTTTCTGACAGTGAGAACAATCAACCCGTGGGACAGAAGTTGTGGGAGCTTCATCACTGGAAGCTTTCAAGAAGAGACTGGACTGCCATTTGTCAGAGATGGTGTAGGGGTTCCTGCTTTGGGGGGGGGGGGGGTTGGACTAGATGACCTCCCTTCTTCCAACTCTGTTCATCTGTTAATCTGACCCACAATGGAGCCCGGGATTCTGGCCATGAGTCAAAGCATCATGTGATTGGACCTGATTTTACCTTAAAAAAAAAAAAGACCACATCTGTGACACATAGCCATTTAAGACCTTGGTGAGAAAAAAAAACATCAACTCCTGGGGAACGCTCCCTTCATTCTTGATAGAAAGTTCTTGATACAAGGAGGATTTCCCCCCTCCTAAGATCACCCTTTTGTACAAATGAAGGAGACCCACCAATTGTTTTGGGAGGATAGGAAGGTGCCTCTGGCTGTTGTGGCCCACCAGCGGTCAGCAGTGGCAGCTGATTCGGGCAGGGAGGAGGTTGGGGAGGAACATGGGCCAGTCCTGGGGGCTGAGGAAAGCTCAGACGAGGGCTCTGCGTCGGAGGCAGAGAGGGAGCTAGACAGCAGTGAGGCAGAGGAACAGCTGGAGCCTGTTCCCAGTGTGCGCATGCGCAGAGCCTCCAGAAGACAAGAACAACTAAGAAAGCAGGGTCGACTTGGGAATAAAGCCACGCCTTGGAGGTGATTGGCCCCTCCCATAGGAAACAAAAGAGGAACGAATGAGGAGTGGGCTTTTGCAGGAAACAATTTGTTCCTTCGGTCAGGAAAATTCTGTTCGAGATAAGGTGCGTGTGGATAAACATTCCTCTGAAAGGCTGTTTAATAAAGCCTGGCTGACTGTGAATGAAAGGAATTCACAGTCGTGTAAATAAAAGAGGTTTTGCAGGGACCAAGACTTTGCTTCTTGCTTTCAAAGGAAGCCCAAATCAGGACATTACAACCCAGGTGTGGCACGCAGAATATCCACCCTCTCCACCACCAAGCACCTTAGGAATAAACCAAGAGGTTGACCCAAACTATTTCTAGCCAAGCGAATGCAGGGACTGAAATTATTTGGGACGCGGGGGGCGGCGCGGGGGGGGGGAGATCGGGATGTAAATGACACCGTGGCATCGCAGCGAAAAGGGGGAATACACGTTTACCTATAAATAGCTCTGGAGAAGAGAGGTTCATTAGTAACCGCCGAATTAGTATTCGGCGATGATTGCAAGAAAAGAAACAGGCTAAACAACATTAGTTAAAGAGATAGCCATAGAACATGTCGGGGGGGGGGGAGATTAAATTCCCACGCTGCCTTTTTTTTTCCTCGGCTGTGTATCCTGGGTGAATCCACACACACCCCTCCATGGTTTGCAATCAATGGCTTCACAGTGCTGATCCTAACCGATTCGCCTTAAACCTTGGGCAACTTAACGGTAAAGGTTCTCCTCGCACATCTGTGCTAGTCGTTCCCGACTCTAGGGGGCGGTGCTCATCTCTGTTTCAAAGCCGAAGAGCCAGCGCTCTCCGAAGACGTCTCCGTGGTCATGTGGCTGGCATGACTCAACGCCCGAAGGCGCACGGAACGCTGTTCCCTTCCCACCAAAGGCGGTTCCTATTTTTCTACTTGCATTCTTGACATGCTTTCGAACTGCTAGGTTGGCAGAAGCTAGGACAAGTTAACAGGACAAGTCGCGGGAGCTCCCTCCGTTACGCGGCGCTAGGGATTCGAACCGCCGAACTGCCGACCTCTCTGATCTGACAACCGCCGTCTTAGCCACTGAGCCGCCGCGTCCCTTACCCGGTGACATTCATTTGAGGGAGATTTATTCCCTGCTAAGTGGGAATAGAACTACACTTTTTATGGATCATGTAGTTTAAATCCACAGCAAAGATTGACTTCGATAAGTCATCTTCCAAGTGCCATAAAACTCGCTTTGTGAAAGGCAAGTGATATATCTATCAAACAATGCTTAGAGAAATTGGGGGAGGGGGGGTTGGAGGGAGAGAAACAGAGGGGTGTGTGTGTGCGTTATGAGGTGGGTGTTGCTTTCCCGGGGTCCTTTTCTCCAAACTAATAAATGTTATGAAAAGGTATTAGTGTTCCCGAACGAGGGCGCACTCATTAATCCCGCACAGCACCAAGGAGCAGCTTCCTTTTGTTTGACGGCCAGAAAACACTTCGGCTCGAGTTTTCGGGACTAGGCCAGGGGTCAGAAACCTTCGTCTCTGGATCTGCATGCGGCTCTTTCATCCCTTCGCTGAGGCTCCCTGTCACTCAAAATATGCATCACGACACCCACTGAGGTGCAATTTGTTGAGCTTTTCAACCCCACCCCACCCCCGGTAGGCTAACCATCGATAAATCCAAGAAAAGAAAAGTTTCAGAAGAAAATAGAATGTTTAATTCAAATACATAGGCTAGTTTTGTGGGCGCTCAAGGAATAGTCAGGCACGGGAAGAGTTTCTGTGGCTCCCGGTGTTTTCTTTTCTGTGGGAAACGGATCCAAATGGCTCTTTTGAATGTTTAAGGTTGCCGATCCCTGGACGGCAACTCTGTCTTAAACTTTGTTAGAATAAACGAGAGAGCTCTGAAACAGGCCAAGTTTGATACCTTGTGCAAGGAAGGCGAAGGAAGGAAGGAAGGAAGGAAGGAAGGAAGGAAGGAAGGAAGGAAGGAAGGAAGGAAGGGTTAAAACAGGGAAAAGAAAAGAACGATGCTTTGCAACGCAGGGCCAGGTAAGTGAATTTCCCGGTTAATAATTCCAGCCTAAGGAGCGAATAACCTTGGGGATGGCTGAGCCAAGGATACGCTGGAGCCCAGAGAAAGAGCTAGTGTGCCCTCTAGCTAGTGCCAGGGAGAACCGCCACGGCCTGTGCCACCCAGCCTCTGTGCAAGAAAAAACGCAGCCCAAATTAAGTGTTTTCACTCAGCGAAAATGAAATGTTTTGCAAGATGAAGCCGAATTTTTTAAAAAAAAAATATATATGTGTGGTTTTAGGTAATTACTGGTTGGCATTTACATATCACAGCCTAGTTCAACACCTATTCATTTTCTCCTTTTATTTTCAATTTTTTAAAATTACTCATTAAAACCCAGCGTATGACAGGGAGGGGAAGGGAGGATTATTCTCGTGTGTGTGTGTGTGTGTGTGTGTGTGTGTGTGTGTGTGTGTGTGTCAGAGAGGGGGGGTGGAGAGAGATGCTTAAATTTAGTTATCTTCAGGCATCAGATACCACTAAATCTTTCTGGGAATTTTGTCTGGAAAAACATTGATAGCTTCCCTTCCTCAAAAGCGAATGGAGAGAAGAATGGGCAACTTAATTCGGAAAGTAAGGTCCCAGCCTGCCACACCTTTCTTCCTTAAGAGTAGCTAGTCTATTTATTTTTATTTATTTTTTAAAAAGTATTTTCTTTTTTTTTTTGTCTGCATTGTGTGACGTTAACGCATGACGTCTCATCCCCAACCATTTTCACTTTTCATAAAGGTAAAGGTTCCCCTCACACATACGTGCTAGTCGTTCCCGACTCTAGGGGGCGGTGCTCGTCTCCGTTTTAAAGCCGAAGAGCCAGCGCTGTCCGAAGACGTCTCCGTGATCATGTGGGTGGCCTGACTCAACGTCAAATCCGCACGGAACGCTGTGACCTTCCCACCAAAGGTGGCGCCTATTTTTCTACTTGCATTTTTTTACGCGCCTTCGAACTGCTAGGGTGGCGGAAGATGGGACAAGTCACGGGAGCTCACTCTGGTTACGCGGCGCTAGGAATACGAACCGCCGAACGTCTGATCGACGAGCTCAGCAACTGAAGCCGCTGAGCCACCGCGTCCCAACTTTTAACAGTTCCTCTTTAATAGCTGTCTATTTCATCTAACTTTCCCCCCTTTCTTCAAACTCTCGTAGTAGGCTGTTTAAAAGAAACATGACTAAAAAAATAAATAAAAAAATGACTTGATTTTTTTTCTCCCCTTCCCTAAATCAGGAAAAATCAGTTATTTAGAGGCAATTCCTCCCACCTGCCATACTATTCAGTGATATTAGCCCGTAGCCAGACTATTGGTGATGCCGTGCAGATAAGTTTATCTCTTTTGTTTATTTATTTATTTTGGCTTCTGGCAGCAATTCCCACAGGCTTTTGCAGCTTGCACAACAGCGGGTTCAAAACACCCCGTTGCATCACGCGCACCTAACCAATGTATCATTATAAGCGCACCACCCACGGAGGGGTCAAGATGAAAGGCCCGGTTCTCTGTCTCCACCCTGCAAATCAATCGATTCGATCAATCAATCAAGTCAGCAGAGAACAGGCCAAGCTGTTTCTCTCTTTTTCAGGCGCTCTGCCTTCTGGATCCGAAGCTTTTCGCAGCTTCTTTTGCAAAGCTGCGATGTTTCACTTTGTAAAGAGCGAAGTCGTGGGTTCCCCCCCCCCAGCTTTTCTTGGGGCTGAGAATTAGGGATAATGAATAGAATAGAAAAGTTGGAAGGGACCTTGGAGGTCTTCTAGTCCAACCCCCTGCTGGCAGGAAACCCTATACAGTTTCAGACAAATGGCTATCCAACATCTTCTTAAAGACTTCCAGTGTTGGGGCATTCACAACTTCTGGAGGCAACTTCTGTTCCACTGATTAATTGTTCTCACTGTCAGGAAATTTCTCCTCAGTTCTAAGTTGCTTCTCTCCTTGATTAGTTTCCACCCATTGCTTCTTGTCCTGCCCTCAGGTGCTTTGGAGAACAGCTTGACTCCCTCTTCTTTGGGGCAGCCCCTGAGCTATTGGAAGACTGCTATCATGTCTCCCCTAGTTCTTCTTTTCCTTAAACTAGGCATACCCAGTTCCTGCAACCGTTCTTCATATGTTTTAGCCTCCAGTCTCCTAATCATCTTTGATGGAGTGTGGAAGGAGTGGGGAATAGGAAGTGGGGAATGATGAAGTGAGGAATAGGAGAAAAAATGGTGCCTGGACAGAAGGATGAACTGTTGTTGTGGCTCGCCGGCAGCCAGCAGAGTCAGATAGTGAGGACTTTGGGGAGGAACATGGGCCAGTCCTGAAGGTGGAGGAAAGCTCAGAAGAGGGCTCTGCATCGGAGGCAGAGAAGGAGCTAGACAGCAGTGAGGCAGAAGAACATGTGGAGCCTGTTCCCAGTGTGCGCATGTGCAGAGCTACCAGACGACAAGAACAACTAAGAAAGCAGGATTGACTTAAGAGTAAAGCCACACCTTGGAAGTGATTGGCCCCTCCCATAGGAAACAAAGGGGAGCAAATGGGGAGGGGGCTTTTGCAGGAAACAATTCATTCATTTGGTTGCGTCAAGAGAGAAAAGTTCTGTTTGTGACTGTAAGAGACTCTGTGCCAAGTTTTGCCATGCCCTGCGTTTGGAAACTAGTTACCTGGCAGCCCGCCAAGCGAGATAAGTTTCGTGTGGATAAACATTCCTCTGAAAGACTGTTTGGATCCTTGCTGAGTGTGAATGAAAAGAATTCACAGTCCTGTAAATAAAAGGGGTTTTGCCGGGACCAAGACTCCGCTTCTTGCTTGTCAAGGAAGCCTGGATCAGAAGAGGTTAAGGAGCAACAAGGACACACAACCCTTTATATTCCTCCGATTAAAATCCTAAATATGCTAAATTTACATCCTACATACCTGCAGGAAGATTTCACTGAATCTGAAAAATTGTATTCTCAAATACTCAGCCTCCATGCTAGGAATTTGGGGAGTCCTAGTCCCCAAGAATCAGGAAATCCCATATTACATTTTAGATTATAATCTAGTTTTATTCTGAGTGGACCGCCATATTTTTTTTTCTCCTATCGAGATCTTTTCAGTTACGATGCCCTCTCTGCTTTCATTGAAAACAACTGGGAGATATTCCGAGATGCAATTTGTCAGTTTTATACAAAAATAAGACAGGTTGCTTTTTGCTTTTTTTTTTTTTAATCTGCGGCATAAAACATCCTTGATAGAAATATACAGGGGATGCCATGATGAAGTCATATATTTCAAGGCCTATTGTGCAAATATGTATTGAGGGAATTCTAAAGCAGGGCATTATTGACCTAAGTTTCTCTTTAAAACACTTTGATAAATGGGAGACATGGGTTTTCATAGGCCTGGATTTGCAATTTAGCGGACGGCCGTGCAGAGTTCTTTTCAAAGAAGAAACAGACTTAGAAGAGTACTTCCTTGGCCATGCTGGTGGAGGAATTGATGGAGATGCCACAGAGCACCAAAGTTAAGGAAAACTTCATAAAATATCAGAATTATAGGAAAACGGGCCTCTAAATCTATGCATGGACTTGGAAATTTTTTTTTAATCATTCCATAAATGGACATGGAACGCAGTGATTTAGTGGCTAAGATGCTGAGCTTGTCGATCAGAAAGGTCGGCAGTTCGGCGGTTCGAATCCGTAGCGCCACGTAATGGAGTGAGCTCCCGTGACTTGTCCCAGCTTCGGCTAACCTAACAGTTTTTAAACTGTTTTTATGTAAGCCGCCCGGAGTCCTTCGGGATTGGGTGGTGGCATGCAAATCCATTAAAATTGAAAATTGAATTGAAATTGAGTTCGAAAACACGTAAAAAATGAAAGTAGAAAAATAGAGAACACTAATTGTGGTGGGAAGGGAACAGCGCTCCGTGCGCCTTTGGCATTTAGTTATGCCAGCCACATGACCACAGAGACGTCTTCGGACAGCGCTGGCTCTTCGGCTTTGAAACGGAGATGAGCACCGCCCGCTAGAGTCGGGAACGACTAACACATAGGCGCGAGGGGAACCTTTACCTTTTAAAGCATAGGGGAAAGATCCAACTGAGAGATCCAGTGAGAATCTTTGCCACTTACTAGTTTTACTATTTCGACACTGGCCCTTGGAAGATATTTAAATGATATTTAGATCCCGGCGTTGACAAAAAACAATTTTGGGTGACCTTGAACTGAGCGAGGAATTGGCTCACCTTGTGGAGATCTCGATCTATTTCGGGCCCATCCCTGGCCTAAACTAACCACTAACCACCCACAATTTGGGGCATTAAGCCGCCGGCCTCCATGCCCTTAGCCGCCGGTGGAGATGTTCGGTCTCTAGGCAATCTCCGGCCTGCGCAAAAGCAACATCAAAGTAACTTCCAAAACAAGGGAAGGGACAATGAAATATTGGCTTGTAGGCCTGTCAGCCTCACCGTAAATATTCCATGAATGAATGGACTCCTTCAGTTTCCCACGGGGGCCATCCAGCATCTTTTATGGCCATTATGCTCAACTATTTTTTTTTTATATAAAAAGCCCAAAGACCTGTCATGATAACCTTACCAGGGGACGGAGAGGAGCGGGGTGGAGAGGAAGAGAGAGAGAGAGACTTTGTCAAAATGAAACAAAACCAGATTCTTGGAGGAGAAGAGGGTTTTTCTATTGTTTCTGTCTTCCTTCAACTAAAGATAAAGGCAAAGGTTCCCCTCGCACATGCATGCTAGCCATTCCCGACTCTAGGGGGCGGTGTTCATCTCCGTTTCAAAGCCAAAGAGCCAGCGCTATCCAAAGAGGTTCTCCGTGGTCATGTGGCCGGCATGAGTTGACTCCCGAAGCCGCACAGAATGCTGTTACCTTCCCACCAAAGGTGGTTCCTATTTTTCCACTTGCAGTTTTTACGTGCTTTCGAATGCTAAGTTGTCAGAAGCTGGGACAAGTCAGCTTCCCACGAAAGGTGGTTCCTATTTTTCTGCAGAGAGGGGGCCAGGGCCGTATGCCAGTGATCAGCTGCCTTCGGAGTCAGACATCAGTGAGGCAGACGAACAGCTGGAGCCTGTTCCCAGTGTGCGCATGCGCAGAGTTGCCAGACGAAGGGAGCAGCTAAGGAACAAGGGGTCGACTTGGGAGGAAGGCCACAGGCGGACGATGAATGGCCCCACCCAGGGGACATAAAAGAGGAGCAAAAGGGGAATGGAGTTTGCAGGAGACAATTAGTTCGCTTCATTGGTTTGTGACTCTCCGAGACAGCTCTCCAAGCAAGATAAGGTCTGTGACTGTAAATCCTCCCTTGAAAGACTTTGCTGGAGGTGAATGAGCGGAATTCACAATAAATTAATAAAAGGGGTTTTTGTTGGGACAAGAAGTATGCTGCATGCTCTTGGGAAGCCAGAACGGGTTGCCAGGATGTTAGTCCATCACCTTAACCACTTTGCCACGCCGCTTTTCATCAGAAATGTGGTGAAAGACAAGGAGTGTCACGTTTCCACTAAAAAAGACACTCAGGAACTCTTGACACTGAGCAAACTTGCCAATTGAGATTTTTGTTAACATTCTTCCTTCTCTCTCTCTCTCTCTCTCTCTCTCTCTCTCTCTCTCTCTCTCTCTCTCTCTCTCTCTCTCTCTCTCTCTCTCTCTCTCTCTCTCTCTCCCCTCTCTCTCTCCCCCTCTCTCTCTCTCTCCCCCTCTCTTTCTCTCTTTCTCTCTTCCTCTCTCTCTCTCCCCCTCTCCCCCCCTCCCCCCCCCTCTCTCTCAATCTTTGCTGTGGATTTAAACCACCTGATCCATAAAAAGTGTAGTTCTATTCCCACTTAGCAGGGAATAAATGTCCCTCAAATGAATGTCACCGGGTAAGGGTGGCTCAGTAGCTAAGACGCGGATTGTCGGATCAGAGAGGTCGGCAGTTCGGTGGGAAAGAGCCCTAAGTCCCGTCGTATCTTTGAACGGTCACTAAATGAACTACTGTAAGTTGCCAAGGTTGAGAAGACCTGGGTTTGTAGATTTAGTAATAGCAAGATGGTGTAGTAAGATATTATTAATATGACATAAAACAAAGCAATTCTCTATCTATCTATCTCTATCTATCTATCTATCTCTATCTCATTCTCTCTCTCTTTCCCTCTCCGTCCCTCCCGCTCTCTCTCTCAATTTTTCTTAAACCTTAAACCTAGTCAGCACATGTCCAACATTATTACAATTATACTTTTTTCCCCTACTAAAAAATTAATAACCAATTACCTTCTTTGGGGAAGGAACAGTGTGGGGGAAGAAAAGCCAATGAATTTTTACCTACAGAAGTCACCATTGCAAAGCATCGGGAAAGGAAAAATGCTACATATTTATTGGGGGGGGGGGGAATCCTCCAAGTTTTGGTGTGACCCAAGCGACAGAAGCATTGGAAAAAAAGTGACTTATCGCTGTTTTTCACTCCGGCAGTGCAGCATGATCAAAATTGTCCAGATGCTTTGCAACTGTTTCACATTTATGACGGTCGCGGTGGTGTGTGTGTGTGTGTGTGTGTGTGTGTGCGTGTGTGACGTGATCCCCTTTTGCATCCTTCAGACCAACAGTCAGATGCACTTCACAGTTCTTAAGGGCTCTTAATTTAAGAACTGCGGAGATTCGCTTAACCACCATGGCAAGAAAAGTCGTAAAACGGGGCGAAGCTCCCTTAAACGACTGTCCCGCTCAGCAACAGAAACCTGGGCCTCGATTGTGGTGGTGTAAGTGGAGGACCACCTGTGCTGTGCCATGCTTACACAAAGATGGGCCAACAGTTGGAAATAAAGTTTTGAGAAACTGAACTAGGCACAAGTGTGAGTAAAACAGGGTTTAGTTAAAAAAAAAAAAAAAAAAAGCCGAGGTGGCGCAGTGGTTAGAATGCAGTACTACTTCAGCTGATTGCTAGCTGCAGTTCGGCAGTTCGAATCTCAGCAGGTGCAAGATGGACTCAGCCTTCCATCCTTCCGAGGTGGGTTAAATGAGGACCCAGATTGTTGGGGGCAAGAGGCTGACTCTGTAAACCGCTTAGTGAAGCCCAATGAAGTGGTATATAAGTCTAAGGGCTATCTATCTATCTATCTATCTGTCCGTCCGTCCGTCCGTCCGTCCGTCCATGTCTGTCTGTCTGTCTGTCTGTCTGTCTGTCTGTCTGTCTGTCTGTCTGTCTGTCTGTCTGTCTATCTATCTATCTATCTATCTATCTATCTATCTATCTATCTATCTATCTCTATCTATCTATATCTATCTATCTATCTATCTATCTATCTATCATCTATCTATCTTCCTCGCTCCCTCCCTCCCTCCCTTCTTTCCAGAGGTTAGAATGGAGTATTGCATGCTACCTCTGCCCACTGCCAGCAGTTCGATCCTGACCAGCTGGCTCAAGGTTGATTCAGCCTTCCATCCTTCCGAGGTGGGTAAAATGAGGACCCAGATTGTTGGGGGTAAGAGGCTGACTCTGTAAACCGCTTAGTGAAGCCCTATGAAGTGGTATATAAGTCTAAGGGCTGTCTGTCTGTCTGTCTGTCTGTCTGTCTGTCTGTCTGTCTGTCTGTCTATCTATCTATCTATCTATCTATCTATCTATCTATCTATCTATCTATCTATCTATCATCTATCTATCTTCCTCCCTCCCTCCCTTCTTTCCAGAGGTTGGAATGGAGTATTGCACGCTACCTCTGCCCACTGCCAGCAGTTCGCTCCTGACTGGCTCAAGGTCGACTCAGCCTTCCATCCTTACGAGGTGGGTAAATCGAGGACCCAGATTGTTGGGGGCAAGAGGCTGACTCGTCAACCGCTTAGAGAGGGCTGTAAAAGTCCTATGAAGCGGTATATAAGTGCTATTGCTATTGCTATAGTGGATTCCCCACTCTTTCTACAAAAAGTAACTGAGAATAATTTCCAACCGGGTATTTAAAAAAGGGGGAAAGTTATAAACCCTCGTGCGCGCACACTCACAAACGCAAATCAGGTTTTATTAGGCCTAAATCCAAACGCCTTCAGCTGCAAAATATATCAGTCCAGTCCAATGTTTCTCTTGTTAAGGACTTGGAAAGCACAGCTCTTGAGAAAGCCTGTTCCATCACAAAAAGGGTATTTATGTCAGGTTTGGAAACATCTTGGCTAAAAGGTTTGCAATATTCTTTTTTTTTTTAAAAAGCAATACACTATCTTTTTCTTCTGAAATAGGGCCTCTTGAAAGGCTTTTCATCCCACCCATCAATGGTAACCCAATTTGGATGCCTCCAAGCTCCGGCGGCAGGTCTGCTGAGGAAATCAACACTTTTTATCTTAAGGATTATGGATCACTGCTTGGCTGAGTACCATAAAAATTGGACCAATTTTTAAAAAATAAAATAATAGTAAAATAATAAAATAAAACAATAAATAAAATCTATACATAAAAGCGAAATACCACTCAAGCATCCTCCAGAACCGTAAAGCCTACAAACTTGAAATTTGGCGTGTATGTTCCTCTTGGCTTCTAGGTGCTCGCTAAGAAAGCATTTTTCAAAATGACCATCAGATCATTAGTATTTCTTATATTATTATTAACACGCTCTGATGCTAAGGAGCATCATCACGAAATCTCCAGAACCGTAAAGCCTACAAACTTGAAATTTGGCATGTAGGTTCCTCTTGGCTTCTAGGTGCTCGTTAAGAAAGGATTTTTTGAAATGACCATCAGAGCGTTAGTATTTCTTATATTATTCTTAACACGTTCTGAGGCTAAGGAGTTAGACGTTCTACTCCCCCTCCCCACCTGAAAAGAACTCTATTCCAACTGCCACTTGGGCGTGGACGTGGCCAGCATGTGACTCATCCAACCTGCGGGCTGGGATGAGGATCAATGGGGCCAGCCTGAGGGAGAGAAGGGGATAAGATAGGACAGCCCTCTGTGGGGCAAGCCTGAGGGAGAGAAGGGGGATAGGAGAGAAGAGGAGAGGCTTCAGTGGGGCAAGCCTGAGGGAGAGAAGGGGAGAGGAGAGGCCGATCGGTCTTAACTACTCATTAATGTTCAAGCTTCAACTGTCAATTTATGAAGCCCCGATCACATAGTTCCGTAGCCAAGCACGACTAGTAAAACAATAAATAAACAAAACAAAACAAATAAATAATAAAATAAAATAATCTATTTACACCAAAGATCCCAGAGTCTTTGCTTTTTCCCGAAACGGGCAACTTCTCCTTCCTTTCTTTTTCTAAGGGATAAACCTCGCCCCTCCTCTGCCCACTCTTTTTAAACCATGCGAAGATTTATTAACATTTACAGTAAAAACAAATAATATAAATGCTGAAGTAAGAAATGTAGTGAGGTAAGGAGGGGCTGCATGGCTAGCACCATTTATCCGCGGAAATCCAATTAGCACTCAAGTGGCAAAGATACCTAGGAAAGAACTCCCAATCGAATCAAAAAATGATACTAAAAACATTAACCTGATGGCTAAAAATCCACATTTAAAACGTTTAAAGTAATAAAGGCCCTTTTATTGAGTCTTTTCTATATTTCATTAGGGCTGCAATTGACCAAATGCACTTTTCTAAGAGCTGGGTTTGTTTTTCTGTGGTTTATTTCTCCCTCCCTTTCCCTCCATTTTTTTTTTTATATACTAAATCTAATAGTCCACTCTTCCCCCCCCCCTCCTCTTCCTCTCCGATAGCTTAAAAGTAAAGAGAAAATGCAATTTTTGTTATCGTGTTCCTTAAAGAAGGGAAAAAAAGAACAAGAACAATCACGCTTCTCTCTACCAAGATGACGATGAAGATAATAATAATAATAATAATGATAAATAAATGAGGACGAATAATCCGAAGTCCTAGTGAATAAGTAAATCATTTCTGGCTAATAAGGCCGATATTAATAACGATGGAGAAGAAGAGCTGTCACCTAATTAATGAAATCATCGTGAATTAATCGTTGGAGTTTTAGCTAAAAGGTGGGGTACAAATATGCTAATCCAATAAATCTGCGGAGCCCTTGAAATTTACATAAACTTGCATGTAGAATGAGAGGCCCTGTGCTTTTCCCATATAGGCAGAGCAGAAAATTGCTCATTCCTTCGCTCTCGCCCAGAATATATATATATTTTAATGTATTAAAATAATCCAGTCGGCTAATATGGCATGTAGCTTAATTATCTAAGGGTTGTCTTCCATCTGAGAGAGTAGATTCCTTGGCTTCTGGCAACCTTGGTGAATAGAGGTCTCCATTTCCATCTGCAGAGGTTAAGATCTGGGAGTAACGCCAAGCGCCAGGATCTACGGGCAACTGGAGATCTACCGGCACTCAGTAGATCTTGGGTGCTTGGCTTGGCTCATAGATCTTCACCTCTTCACCAACCGAACGAACTGTTTCCCGCAAAAGCCCACTCCGCTTTTACTTCCTCTGGGAGGGGCCATTCACTGTCCACCTGTGGCGGTTTCTACTTTGTCTTGGGGGAGTGGGGGGAGACACACGGAACTTTACTCAGGATTTTTGCTTGATCGAGTCCCAGGGATCTAGTTTAAGATCATCGGCCGTCTGGGTCAGTCCCAAAGATTGGAGGAAAATGCGAAAGCCGGCCGATCGTTCGTAGCCGGTTTGTGCATGCCAAAACTCACCCGCTAAATATTTTGCCAGCAAAGAGAAACTAACAATCCATAATTCAGCAATCAGGCATGTGCTCTGCATAGAGAAAGGTGCATATTCAGCCTCTCGTTTTATTACACAGAAAGCTGCGGAGGGATGATGGGAATAGTTGGGGGGGGAATCTTTCTCTGGAAAAAGCAGGAGGGCAGATTTTTTCCCCCTTTTACTTTCAACATTTCTGGAAATCTTATTCTGCTACAAAGGGATTTTTCTCTCTCTCTTATTGCTTTCCCCAGAATATTTCCATATCTGTTTTTCCACCCAGCCTCCTCAGCTATCCTATCTTTTACCCTTCCACCTATCTTTCCTATCTTTTCCTATGTTTTATCCTTCCACCTCTTTCCTATCTTTTATCCTTCCACCTATTTTTCCTATCTTTTACCCTTCCACTTATCTTTCCTATCTTTTATTCTTCCATCTATCTTTCCTATCTTTTACCCTTCCACTTATCTTTCCTATCTTTTACCCTTCCATCTATCTTTCCTATCTTTTATCCTTCCATCTATCTTTCCTATCTTTTATCCTTCCATCTATCTTTTCCTATCTTTTACCCTTCCACTTATCTTTCCTATCTTTTACCCTTCCATCTATCTTTCCTATCTTTTATTCTTCCATCTATCTTTCCTATCTTTTATCCTTCCACCTATTTTTCCTATCTTTTATCCTTCCATCTATCTTTCCTATCTTTTACCCTTCCACTTATCTTTCCTATCTTTTACCCTTCCATCTATCTTTCCTATCTTTTATCCTTCCATCTATCTTTCCTATCTTTTATTCTTCCATCTATCTTTCCTATCTTTTATCCTTCCACCTATTTTTCCTATCTTTTATCCTTCCATCTATCTTTCCTATCTTTTACCCTTCCACTTATCTTTCCTATCTTTTATCCTTCCACCTATTTTTCCTATCTTTTATCCTTCCATCTATCTTTCCTATCTTTTACCCTTCCAAGAAAAAAGATAAGAGATTTCTACAAACACTGGGATGCTTTTACTAGAAGGCATTTAAAAATGTTATCTTCTCTAAATATGTATAAAAATATGAATAGCAGTGAAATATTAATGTAAACAATGAGTGATTATGTATGTATGTATGTATGTATGTATGTATGTATGTATGTATGTATTTAAATATGTGTATTAATAGTAGAATTATATGGATTAAAAAATTGGAAAGAACATGAACAGAAATACTTCAAATGTATAAATGATTGTGATTGGTACTAAAACTATACGGGGAGATACTGAATAATGGAAAAGTGAAGGATGAAATTTTGATTTAATTAAGAAAATATGAATAACAAAATAGGTGGAAAACACGTTTTTGAATATTGTAGTGATTAGAAGGGGGGAAAGTTAAAATAGGGACAGAAAATAGAGGGGAATAATAGTAATTATATATTAATATGTTAAGATATACAAAAGGACAGAAATAAGGTTTAGAAATGAAGAGTGATAACAAAAAACATGTATAAATAATATGAAATAATGGAAATGAAATGTAATATTTAAGAGTAGTAAGATTGTGTTTATGTGTACTGAAATGTATGATACCCAGATACCACACCATTCACGCAGTGATATCTATAAAGAATATAGAAAAATAAAAAATTGTTTGGAGGGAAAAAAACGTGTCTTTGAAATAAGGAAATTGGAAACGTTCCTTGTAAGGGAAAAGCATTTTTAAATGCAATGTTTCATTTTACTTGGGAGGTGGAAATCACGAATTAATCTTGCCAGCAAAAAGATAACATAAAAAAGGGATTTCAGACGGAGCAACTGGGAAAGTGACAGAATCTGGATACAAAATTGATCCATCAACTCTTACTTACAGCTTGTCATTAGGGTTATCAATTCTGTTGTCTGACAGAGACTCCAAAGGGGCTTCAATTCGGACAGGAGATCAAAAACTCTGAATAAGGCCATGCTCTGCCCAATAAAAAGCAACAGGGCCTTGTCCTCAAAAGATTTGCCTGCTTGACTCTTCCCAACCTGTTGTGCAGTCAACCGTCCTGCTGATTAAGTAACAAAAAGACTTTTCCTGGCCTGCCCAAAAGTACATGAAGAGACATGGAGAGAATCTGAGAAACATGGGAGATACCCTAGAGGCGAAATTCAATTTTTTTTACTACCAGATCTGTGGGTGTGGCTTGGTGGGCGTGGTAGGGAAAGGATACTGCAAAATCCCCATTCCCTCCCCACTCCAGGGGAAGGATACTGCAAAATCCCCATTCCCTCCCCACTCCAGGGGAAGGATACTGCAAAATCCCCATTCCCTCCCCACTCCAGGGAAGGATACTGCAAAATCCCCATTCCCTCCCCACTCCAGGGGAAGAATACTGCAAAATCCCCATTCCCTCCCCACTCCAGGGGAAGGATACTGCAAAATCCCCATTCCCTCCCCACTCCAGGGGAAGGATACTGCAAAATCCCCATTCCCTCCCCACTCCAGGGGAAGGATACTGCAAAATCTCCATTCCCTCCCCACTCCAGGAGAAGGATACTTCAAAATCCCCATTCCCTCCCCACTCCAGGTCCCTCCCCACTCCAGGGGAAGGATACTGCAAAATCCCCATTCCCTTCCCACTCCAGGGGAAGGATGCTGCAAAATCCCCATTCCCTCCCCACTCCAGGGGGAAGGATACTGCAAAATCCCCATTCCCTCCCCACTCTGGGGCCAGCCAGATGTGGTATTTACTGGTTCTCCGAACTACTCAAAATTTCCGCTACCGGTTCTCCAGAACCTGTCAGAACCTGCTGGATTTCACCCCTGGAGATACCCCTCAAAATAGCTTATTGGTCCAGACAGGGTGAAGTGATTTTATGTACAAAGAAAGAATTGTAATGTAAAATGTAAAGAATGGAGGCCTTTGAACTCTGGTGCTGGAGAAGACTCCTGGGAGTCCCTTGGACTGCACGGCGATCCAACTGGTCAGTCCTAGAGGAGATCAACCCTGATTGCTCTTTAGAAGGCCAGATCCTGAAGAGGAAACTCAAGTACTTTGGCCACCTAATGAGAAGGAAGAAGGACTCCCTGGAGAAGAGCCTCATGCTGGGAACAATGGAGGGCAAAAGAAGAAGGGGACGACAGAGAAGGAGGGGGCTGGATGGAATCACCGAAGCAATCGGCATAAGCTTAAATGGACTCCAGAGGATGGTGGAGGCCAGGAAGGCCTGGAGGAACGTTGTCCATGGGATTGCGATGGGGACTTCACAACTAACAACCAGATGTACAGAGAATATAGTTAGTGCAAGAGTCCCACCCAGATTTCTGGGCAGGTTCTGGAAAAAAGAAACCATTCGCTTTCAGAGAACTTGGGATTGCAGAAATAGTTGGGACAAAGAGACCAACGAAAGGCAGTGGAAATGGGGGACATTCTGGGATTCCTCTTGCCGAGCGGTCACTCTCGCCGCACTGCTTCCTCCGCCCGCCTCCCTCCTTCCCCAACGGGTTTTCTCAAGGGGAAAGCGGCCATCGATCTTGAGTCGTGCAACTTCCAGGGTCGTTCCTTATCTCAGAACAGCCTCTGCCGCGAATTCCTGCCTGCGCTTTAATGTTTAAATTATTAAATGCATTAATGTATTTACATTATTCAAGTCTTATGTGCATTTTTCTCGGATAATTTATGTATAAGAGTTTGAATGTCCATGACTGTTAATGTCTACAAGCCTTCCTGTTCATTATTGATTCTGGAAAGGGGGGAAAAAGTCAGTGTTTTAATGCCTTATTTTTAATGTATTAAGAGTCTGAATAAGTGCATTCTCTTTTTTCTTTTGTAATTTCATAATTTAAGTAGTGCATTTATTAAACTGACACAGTATGAATTGTGGTGAAGGTTGGCTCCAGTCCAGCCTGCCAGAGCAGTTCGACCGACCATCACACTACTTTGCAAATCAAGTAGCAGTTTAGCTCCAGACCTCAACAATTTCTCGGGGAAACCAGAAGAAGTGAATTCTTTTTTTTTTTTTAAAAAGCTTTTGACAGCCACCTACCATATTTTTCGGAGTATAAAACGCACCATTTTCCCTCAAAAAAGAGGGTGAAAATCTGGGTGCATCTTATACACTGAATACAGCATTTTTTGCCTCCCGAAACCCTGCCCCCTTTGCAAAAATGGCCGTCCATAGCCTTTAGGAGGCTTCCAGAGTGCTGCTGGGAGCTGGGGAAGGCAAAAATGAGCGAAAAAGGGGCCGGTTTTTTGGCTCGTTTTTGCCCCCACCCCCAACCACCAGTAGCACTCTATAAGCCCCCTAAAAGCTATGCATGCCCTTTTTTTTTGAGAAAAAATGGGCCCGTTTTTGCAAAAAATGGGCTGTTTTGGGGAGATCTGCAGAGTGCAAAAACTTTTTTTAAAATTGCCTCCTCAAAATCTTGGTGCGTCTTATACTCCAGTGCATCTTATACTCCGAAAAATATGGCACTTATCTGCATGCCACCGACTTCCGTTTTCCCTTTTTTTTTCTGTGGCCGAAGGAGGGAGGGCACTTTTCGGGTACAGTGGGCACGTGAATCAACCAAAACTCTACCCAAACGTATGACTTCCTTTTTACAGATTTGAATTGGTTTGCCAAAAGGGACGAGCCAAAAGTCCATCGATCCCTGCTCAATTCAACGGCGGTCGGCTGAATTGGACAGAACGAAGTGATCTGGAGATTTTGGCTTGAAGATTCAAAGCAGTGATTCCACTCAATCCCGTTCAGATCGAAGCCTCATCTACCCTCCGCCAAAGTTGAGATAATTGGATTGTTTTCCCTTTTTCTAACTAACCTGTTTCCCCGAAAATAAGACCTACTGTATTTTTCGGAGTATAAGACGCATCGGAGTATAAGACGTACCAAGATTTTGAAGAGGTAATTTTTTAAAAAAAGTTTTGGCACTCTACAGGCCTCCAAAACCCTCTGCAAGCCTCATTTTTTGTGAAAAATGGGGCATGCAGAGAGTTTGAGAGGCCTGAAAAGTGCTCCTGGGGGCTGGGCAAAAATGAGCAAAAACAGGCCCATATTTTTGCCAAAAACAAGGCATGCATAGGCTTTGGGAGGCTTGTAGAGTGCTCCTGGGAGCTGCGGGGGCACAAATGAGCAAAAAAAGGCCAATTTTTTGCTCATTTTTGCCCTCCCCAGCCCCCAGAAGCACTTTGCAGGCTTCCCAAACCTTCTGCACGTCCATTTTTGTGAAGGGGGCGTGGTTTCAGGAGGCCAAAAATATATTCAGTGTATAAGACGCAGCCAGATTTTCATCCTCTTTTTCGGGGGGGTGGGGTGTCTTATACTCTGAAAAATACGGTAAGCTGAAGGTAAGTCCTAGCATGATTTTTTAGGATGCTCGTAATATAAGCTTTACCCCCCACCCAAAAAAAATAAGCCCCGGTTAAGATTGTCAGCCAGATGCATTTAGTACCGTATTCCCCCCAAAAGAAGACCTAAGCAGAAAATAAGCCCTAATGCATCTTTTGGAGCAAAGATTAATATAAGACTCGGTCTTGTTTTCGGAGAAACACGGTAAAGCAAGATTTAATGTTCAGGTTAAGAGAAGAAACCCACATTGAAAGAGAAAATTTTCTTTTAAAAAAAAATGTTATTTCTCATATATACATTCACAATTATATAATCTCATAACTATTGTTAATAATATGTATTTATAACAAATTTTCTCCCCTACAATTGACAATATAATTGAGATTGCTTTCTTACCATCCTATACACCCATCTTATTTTACAATAATCCTACTTCTTCTTCCTTCCTTCCCTCCTTTCTTCTCTCTTTCTCTCCTTCCTTCCCTCCTTCCTTCCCCCTTCCTTCCCTCCTTTCTTCTCTCCTTCCCTCCTTCCTTCCCTCCTTCCTTCCCTCCTTTCTTCTCTCCTTCCTTCCCTCCTTTCTTCTCTCCTTCCTTCCCTCCCTCCTTCCCTCCTTTCTTCTCTCCTTCCTTTCCTCCTTTCTTCTCTTCCTTCCCTCCTTCCTTCCCTCCTTTCTTCTCTCCTTCCTTCCCTCCCTCCTTCCTCCCCTCCTTCCTTTCCTCCTTCCTGAAAGAGAAAATTTTCACATGCAAGAACGGTTTCAGACATCCCTGGAAAAGATTTTTGTTTAGAATAAAGAGAGCAGGATATGCATCCAATGCATGTAAAATTAAGCTAAGTTGGAAGCAAGAATATTGATGAATATAGGGCATTGTGGCTGAGGAAGACTGCATTTTTGAGCTGTGAAGGAGGTTCAGACCCTCACCTATCTTGGCCTGAGTGTGACTGTGATTCTCCTCGCCAGACACTGGATCCTATAAGGATTGGCTGCCATTTGAGAGCTTATACAGGAGGGAAGGAAGATTTTCTCCGAGTAACAGATACTGTGCTTCATTAGATAAGTGGCCGAGATACTTCGTCTCATGAACCAATACGTTTAAAAATGTAACCTATAACTTACGTATATGAAACTTCTTGCATTCCTCGTTTTATAAAATGGGCTATGTGTTTATCATATGTGCATCATAGTATTATATGCTCCTTTGAGAAATAGATCGATCGATCGATATTCTAATATTCGATAGATATTCTATCTATTCCATGCCATCAGAAAGAGAGAGAGGAAGGAAGGAAGGAAAGGGAAGGAGAAAAGGGAGGGAGGAAGGAAAGAAATAAAGAAAGGGAGAGGGAAGGAGAAAAGGGAGGGAAGAAGGAAGGAAGGAAAGAAAGAAAGAAAGAAAGGGAAGAAGAAAAGGGAGGAAGGAAGGAAAGAAAAAAAGAAAGGGAAGGAGGAAAGCGAGGAAGGAAAGAAAAGGAAAGAAAGAGAAAGGGAAGGAGAAAAGGTAGGTAGGAAGGAAGGAAAGAAAAGGAAGGAAGGAAGGAAGGAAAGAAAGGAGAACAGCTTGCCTCCAGAAGTTGTGAATGCCCCAACACTGAAGTCTTTAAGAAGATGTTGGAGAGCCATTTGTCTGGAACAGTATAGGGTTTCCTGCCTAGGCAGGGGTTGGACTAGAAGACCTCCAAAGTCCCTTCCAACTCTGCTATTGTATTATAGAAAGAAAGAAAAAGAAAGACAGACAGACAGACCGACCCTGATATGTCCAAATTATGACAATGAAACCCTATAAAATTGCAAACCCTATAAAGTTGCCTTTCAATGATATTTTCAGCAAACTCCATCGACCATGGTGGAAACACTTCAAAATATCTGGAGAATCTCAAGTTGCTATCTTACTACACAAGTGGAACGGAGGCATTTTGATATCTTAATTTTTGGCATTCCTCAATAGCTAAACTATGCACGTAAACAGAATTTTAGTGTATGATACCCACGAATGATTTCAAACGCTTGGGAGAGTTTTATACGAAGGTCTCTTATAACCTTTAAACGATCTCCCCTCCTGAATTAATCTACTCCGAGCTGTCTTAAAACCAACCCAAAAAGGCAAGTCGGATCGTCTAAAATGTTAAGGGCCGTAACTCTTCGTGAACAGTCGATACAAAAGAACTTGGCTCCTGTAATTATTTAGTTAAAAACTTCCGGAGGACAATCTTCAAGTCCCCGGCGACTTCAGGGACAGCAATTGAAAGGCTTGTTTTATTTATAAAAATTCAGTGTTTGTTCAAAGAGGATGGGAGGCGGGAGGGGGGGGGAGAGGCGCAAAGCATTGCATGGCGAAGGGCGGTTACTTGTTTCCCTGCAAAAACTCCTGTTTTATTCACATGCAGATTTAATCAATTACTAAACTAATAGGATTAATCAACTCGTATTTCTTTAACTGGGTGATTGCCCACATACTTCCCCAGCTTTCTTGGCAGCCATTCCCGCAGGCTGTCGATGACCACAAGCGGGCGTGGGGAGGGGGGGGGTTCCTCTCATCCGCGTGAGACTTTAAATTATCTGTGGCCCTTCTTTAATTACCGCCACTGGCAAAGATTCCACTTGGCTAGGTAAACTGCACATTAAGGGAGCCCACTGTAACTTTACGGAGCTGGGCCAGAACTTTTTGAGTGTTTTGCCTCTTCTCAGTTCTTCCTGGGATATTTTTCAGATTGTTAACCCGAACAATCTGTGTTTATTACGAGGCAGTTTATTACCAGTCTTTATGATGTAGGGTGGGGGTTTTTTTTGGGGGGGGGGCTGAAGGGCAGGACCAAACTATAACTTTGAACTAATTAATTCATAATGGATGAGCAAGCATCCTTTGATTTTTAACCATTTTCTTATAGGTAAAGGGGAAACAAAAGCAGAACTTCTAAATGCAATCCCAGGAGTTTAAGAGGAGGGCTGTGAAAATATCTAGAGACCCCTCGCAGCCTGGACATAAATTGTTTCAACTCCTACCCTCAAAACGACACTATAGGGCACTGCACACCAAGACAACTAGACTCAAGGACAGTTTTTCCCCGAATGCCATCACTCTGCTAAACAAATAATTCCCTCAACACTGTCAAACCATTCACTAAGGCTGCATTGCTATTCTTCTTCTCATCCTTCCTTGAACCTATTTCTTCCCACTTATGACTATAACCATGCTGCTTGTATATTTACGATTTATATTGTTTTATTGTTCCCTAGTATGATCACTCTGCTAAACAAATCATTCCCTCACCACTGTCAAACTATCTACTAAGACTGTATTACTATTATTCTTCTCTTCCTTCCTAGTACCTATCTCTTCCCACACGACTATAACCATGTTGCCTGTATCTTTACAATTTCTATAGTTTTATTTGTTTCCTAGTACGATTTGATTGCTTATTAGTATCCTATGACTATCACTAGGTGTTGCATCTTATGATTCTTGATGAATGTATTCTATTTTTTTCTTTTATGTACACTAAGAACCTATGCACCAAAGACAAATTCCTTGGTGTGTCCAATCACACTTGGCCAATAATAAAGAATTCTATTCTATTGTATTCTATTCTAAATTCATTATTCTATTTTCTATTCTACTTTATTTTCTTCTATTCCTATTCTATTCGATTCTCTATACTCTACTTATTCTATTCTATTCTATTTTATTCTACTACTCTCTGTCTGTCTGTCTGTCTCTTTCTGTCTCCCTCTCTCCCCTCTGTCTCTTTCTGTCCTCTCTCTCTCTCTCTCTCCCCTCTCTCTCTCTGTCCTCTCTCTCTCTCTCTCTCTCTCTCTGTCTCTTTCTGTCTGTCTCTCTTCCCCCCCTCTCTCCCTCTGTCTCTCTCTCTGTCTCTTTATCTATCTCTGTCCTCTCTTTCTCTGTCCTCTCACTCTCTCTCTTTCTGTCTCTGTCTCTCTGTCTCTCTCTGTCCTCTCTCTCTCTGTTTCTCTGTCTCTCTCTGTGTGTGTCTCTTTCTCTCCCCCTCTCTCTCTGTCACACACACACACACACACACACACACGCACACCAGCTCGATGCTAACTTTGGTGGCATCCAAGCAAAGGGGATAACAGCAGAATAACAGACTTCCAGTCCAACCCCCCCCCCCCATTTCCACAAATGGTTGCCCAACTTCTTAAAACTTAAAAGCCCCCACAAGAACATCTGGAGGCCACTGGCTAATTGTTCTAACTGTCAAGAAATTTCTTTTTTTTTTCTATAGTAGCTAAAATCCATGCCAATCTGATGTGGACACAAACGTTTTAAAAAACAGAGGATGGCTTGAGATCTGAATCTCTTGCGAAAAGAGGGGGGAGCGGGGAAGCAGATATAGATTGAATGCCCCGGGTGGGGTGCAGGGAGCATATAGGTGCAGAGGTAACTCTTTTGGGGTGGGGGTGGAAATGAAGGGGGCCAAGGGCTCTTTGGTAGTACAGTGCTGGCATCCAAGGGCTCGTTAGCTTAACCTCAGGCACTGCAGAAGTGGCAGGCAAAGCCCTCTTGGTGGGCCCATGTGCTGTGGCCAGCTGCTCTTCTGGGTTCTGGTGCCCACATGCCTGCCGGCCAGGTGGCCTTTGTGGGTGCTGGAGCACCAGAAAATGGCCTGAAAATGGCCCTCAAAATGGTCAAGAAACAGGCCGTTTTTGGGCCATTTTCAGGCTGTTTTTGGGATGTTTTGGGGCCATTTTCAGGCTGTTTTTGGGATGTTTTGGGGCCATTGTCAGGCAGTTTTGGGACCATTTTTGGGCCATTGTCAGGATGATTTTTTGCTGTTTTGGGGCCATTTTCAGGCTGTTTTGGGCTGTTTTGGGCCCATTTTCAGGTTGATTTTGGGGCTGTTTTGGAGTCATTTTCAGGCTGTTTTTTGGCCGTTTTGGGGCCATTTTAAGGCTGTTGTGGGGGCCATTTTCAGGCTGTTTTGGGGCTGTTTTGGGGGGCATTTTCAGGCTGATTTTGGGGCTGTTTGGGGGGCATTTTCAAGCTGTTTTGGGGCCATTTTCAGGCTGTTTTGGGGCTGTTTTGGACCATTTTCAGGGTGGTTTTCAGGCCAAAAACGACCTGAAAACGGTCTGAAAACAGCCCCCCCCCAAAAAAATTGCTAAAAAGCAGGCATGTGCACGCCAGCCAGCTGGACTTCATTGCATGCGCATGCAACGCATTACAGTTTGGGCACTTGGCGCCGAAAAGATTCGCCATCACCGCCCTAGGTGGGATGATTCTTTGTTGGCCTCAAACCGGGAAGCCGTTAATTCGCGGCCGTATCGGTGCATGTGAGCAATGTGTGTTACACAAACCGGCAGCAGGTATGATGAAGACTGTGCAGTTTTCCGTGGTCTACACAGACAACTGCTACAAGCATATTTCGTGGGGTGGCTAGGAGGAGGGTAAAAGAGAAGAGAGAGAGAGAAAGAGAGAGGGAGGGAGAGAGAGAGGAAGAGAAAGCGGAGAGGGAAAAGAAGAAAAAAAGTTGCTGTTTTAAGCGCTGACGCTGCCATTCCTAAGGTTAAGTTTGTGTTATTTCCCCCCCCTCCCTCCCTCCGCACCCCCCCTTTCTCATTACCATTCTTTAACTGTTTACAATTTATATCAGCATATAATGTTAAATAATTACAGGGAGCAGAGGCTCACTCTGGCGAGAATATAAACGCGCCATGGGATTCTACAGATTTAAACAAATAACGCACTCGGCGGGGGGCAAGCAGATGAATTAGCATTAATATCCTTCTCCGGCGATCCCAGGGCTGGGCTGCTGTTTAAATACAGATCCTTTTCTGTAACCGTCGAGATGACAGCTTACAAGTGCCAGCCCCGCTGGTGCCTTCGGCTGGAGCAGTCTATGCTCTCACAGACCGCCCCACAAAGGAGAAGGGACTAAGTTGTGTTTCATGGGGGGCCGCAACCTAAAATCATCATCACAACAATAATAATAGAATCACAGAATCACAGAGTTGGAGGGGACCTTGGAGGTCCTCTAGTCCAACCCCCTGTTTAGGCAGGAAACCCTCCACCACTTCAGACAAATCGTTATCCAATCTCTTCTTAAAGACTTCCAGTGTTGGACCATCCACAACCTCTGGAGGCAACTTCTGTTCCACTGATTATTGTTTTCACTGTCAGGAAATTTCTCCTCAGTTTTAAGTTGCTTCTCTCCTTGATTAGTTTCCACCCATTGCTTCTTGTTCTACCCTCGGTCCAACCCGCTGCCTAGGCAGGAAGCCTTATACCGTTTCAGACAAATGGCTATCCAACATCTTCTTAAAGATTTCCAGTGTTGGAGCATTCACAAGTTCTGGAGGCAAATTCTGTTCCACTGATTAATTGTTCTAACTGTCAGGAAATTTCTCCTCAGTTCTAAGTTGCTTCTCTCCTTGATTAGTTTCCACCCATTGCTTCTGTTCTACCCTCAGGTGCCTTGGAGAATAGCTTGACTCCCTCTTCTTTGGGGCAGCCCCCGAGATACTGGAAGACTGCTATCATGTCTCCCTTAGTCCTTCTTTTCATTCAACTAGACTTACCCAGTTCCTGCAACTGTTCTTCATATGTTTTAGCCTCCAGTCCCCTAATCCTCTTGGTTGCTCTTCTCTGCACTCTTTCTAGAGTCTCCACATCTTTTCTACATCGTGGTGACCAAAAGTGAATGCAGGATTACCAAGGCCCTTATAAAGTGGTATTAAAACTTCAATAAATGAAATCGTGGGTCACCTTATCGGCTGGCTGCAGCAAAATCTCACAAACGATTATCTACAACGTCACAAATGGACAGTTGCTGAAATCTTACACTGGTTTGGGTTCGAATGCAGCCAAAGGACTGGAAAGACCAAAGTGACAAAAGTTCTCGAAAACGAGCAAGTGAAGATCCTGTGGGATCTTTCAAATCCAAACAGAACAGCATCTGGCCCACAAGATGCCTGATGTTACTTATTGCAGAAAAAGAAAAAAAAGTGTGGTTCATTGATAAAAATGAAATTCAATGGTGAAGAGAGTCAGGTTCTACATTTAGGCAAGAAAAACGAAATGCACAGGTACAGTATAGGTGGTACCTGGCTCAAGAGTAGTAACTGTGAGAAGGGAACTTGGAGTCCTAGTGGACAACCATTTAAATAGGAGCCAGCCGTGTGCAGCAGCTGCCAAAAAAGCCAACACAGTTTTAGGCTGCATCAACAGAGGGATAGAATCAAGATCACATGAAGTGTTGATACCATTTTATAAGGCCTTGGTGAGGCCACACTTGGGAATACGGCATCCAGTTTTGGTCGCCACGATGTAGAAAAGATATGGAGACTCTAGAAAGAGTGCAGAGAAGAGCAACGAAGGTGATGAGGGGACTGGAGATTAAATCTATGAAGAACGGTTACAGGAACTGGGTATGTCTAGTTTGATGAAGAGAAGGACTAGGGGAGACATGATAGCAGCATTCCAATATCTCAGGGGTTGCCCCAAAGAAGAGAGGGGTCAAGCTATTCTCCAAAGCACCGG